>NC_092231.1:48496639-48587811 GCF_036320965.1 Panulirus ornatus
GGGTAAACCATGAGACGATTTTGTGGGGCCTGGATGTGGAAAGGGAGTAGTGGTTTCGGTACATTACACATGGCAGGTAGAGACTGAGTGTGAACGAATGTGGCCTTTGTTATCTTTTACTAGCTCTACCTCGCCCACATGCGGGGGGAGGGGGCTGTCATTTCATGTATTGCGGGTTGGCGACTGGGATGAATAAGGGCATGCAGTATGAATTATGTACATGTGTATATATGTATATGTCTGTGTGTGTATATATATGTATACTTTGAGATGTATTAGGTATGCATATGTGCGTGTTTGGACGTGTGTGTTTATACATGTGTATGTGTGTGGGTTGGGCCTTTCTTTCGTCTGTTTCCTTTCGCTACCTCGCTAACGCGGGAGACAGCAAAAAAGAAATATATATAAATATATATATATATATATATATATATATATATATATATATATATATATATATATATATATATATATATATATATATATATATATATATATATATATATATATATATATATATATATATATATATATATATATATATATATATATATATATATATATATATATATATATATATATATATTATATTATTATTATTATTATTTTGCTTTGTCGCTGTCTCCCGCGCCTGCGAGGTAGCGCAAGGAAAGAGACGAAAGAAATGGCCCAACCCACCCCCACGCACACGCACAAACACACACGTACACACACGCAAACTTACGCACCCACACATCCCAACGTACACACATATATATACACACACAGACACACACATATACACACATGCACACATTTCACACTGTCTGCCCCTACTCACCCCCATCGCCACCCCGCCATACCCGGAATAACATCCCCCTCCCCCCTCATGTGCGCGAGGCAGCGTTAGGAAAAGACAACAAAGGCCCTATTCGCTCACACTCAGTCTCCAGCTGTCATGCAATAATGCCCGAAACCACAGCTCCCTTTCAACATCCAGGACCCACACAACTTTCTATGGTTTACCCCAGACGCTTCACATGCCCTGATTCAATCCACTGACAGCACGTCGACCCCGGTATCCCACATCAATTCAATTCACTATATTCCTTGCCCACCTTTCACCCTCCTTCATCTTCAAGCACCGATCACTCAAAATATTTTTCACTCCATCTTTCCACCTCCAATTTGGTCTCCCACTTCTCGTTCCCTCCACCTCCGACACATATATCCTCTTGGTCAATCTTTCCTCACTCATTCTCTCCATGTGCCCAAACCATTTCAATACACCCTCTTCTGCTCTCTCAACCATGCTCCTTTTTCTTTCCACACATCTCTCGTACACTTACATTACTTACTCGATCAAACCACCTCACACCACTTATTGTCTTCAAACATCTCATTTCCAGCATATCCACCCTCCTGCGCACAGCTCTATCCATAACCCACGCCTCGCAACAGTACAACATTGTTCGAACCACTATTCCTTCAAACATACCCATTTTTGCTTTCGGATATAATGTTCTCGACTTCCACATATTCTTCAAGGCTCCCAGAATTTTCGCCCCCGCCCTCACCCTATGATTTACTTCCGCTTCCATGGTTCCATCCGATATTCCAAGATATCTAAAACAATTTACTTCCTCCAGTTTTTCTCAATTCAAACTTACCTCCCAATTGACTTGACCCTCAACCCTTCTGTACCTAATAACCTTGCTCTTATTTACATTTACTCTTAGCTTTCTTCTTTCACACACTTTAACAAATTCAGTCACCAGCTTCTGCAGTTTCTCATATGAATCAGCCACCAGCCCTGCATCATCAGCGAACAACAACTGACTCACTTCCCAAGCTCTCTCATCCCCAACCGACTGCATACTTGCCCCTCTTTCCAAAACTCTTCCATTCACATCCCTAACAACCCCATCCATAAACAAATTAAACAACCATGGAGACATCACACACCCCTGCCGCAAACCTACATTCACTGAGAACTAATCACTTTCCTCTCCTCCTACACGTACACATCCCTTACATCCTCGATAAAAACTTTTCACTGCTTCTAACAACTTGCCTCCCACACCATATATTCTTAGTACCTTCCACAGAGCATCTCTATCAACTCTATCATATGTGTTCTCAAGATCCATAAATGCTACATACAAATCCATTTGCTTTTCTAAGTATTTCTCACATACATTCTCAAAAGCAAACACCTGATCCACACATCCTCTACCACTTCTGAAACCACACTGCTCTTCCCCAATATCATGCTCTGTATATGCCCACACCCTCTCAATCAATACCCTCCCATATAATTTACCAGGAATACTAGATAAACGTACCTCTGTAATTTGAGCACTCACTCTTATCCCCTTTCCCTTTGTACAATGGCACTATGCAAGCATTCCGCCAATCCTCATGCACCCCACCATGAATCATACATACATTAAATAACCTTACCAACCAGTCAACAATACAGTTACCCCCTTTTTTAATAAATTCCACTGCAATACCATCCAAACATGCTTTCTTGCCGGCTTTCATCTTCCGCAAAACCTTTACTACTTCTTCTCTGTTTACCAAATCCTTTTCTCTAACCCTTTCACTTTGCACACCACCTGGACCAAAACACATTATATCTGCCACTCTATCATCAAACACATTCAACAAACCTTCAAAATACTCACTCCATCTCCTTCTCACATCACCACTACTTGTTATCACCTCCCCATTAGCCCCCTTCACTGAAGTTCCCATTTGCTCCCTTGTCTTACGCACTTTATTTACCTCTTTCCAAAACATCGTTTTCTTCTCCCTAAAATTTAATGATACTCTCCCACCCAAACTCTCATTTGCCCTCTTTTTCACCTCTTGCACCTTTCTCTTGACCTCCTGCCTCTTTCTTTTATACATCCCCAACTCATTTGCATTTTTCCCTGCAAAAATCGTCCAAATGCCTCTCTCCTCTCTTTCACTAATAATCTTACTTCTTCATCCCACCATTCACTACCCGATCTAATCAACACACCTCCCACGCTTCTCATGCCACAAGCATCTTTAGCGCAAGCCATCACCTATTCCCTAAATACATCCCATTCCTACCCCACTCCCCTTACGTCCTTTGTTCTCACCTTTTTCCATTCTGTACTCAGTCTCTCCTGGTACTTCCTCACACAAGACTCCTTCCCAAACTCATGAACTCTCACCACCCTCTTCACGCCCAAACCATTTCAAAACACCCTCTTCTGCTATCTCAACCACGCACTTTTTCTTTCCACACATCTCTCGTACACTTACATTACTTACTCGATCAAACCACCTCACACCACTTATTGTCTTCAAACATCTCATTTCCAGCACATCCACCCTCCTGCGCACAGCTCTATCCATAGCCCAAGCCTCGCAACCATACAACATTGTTCGAACCACTATTTCTTCAAACATAGCCATTTTTGCTTTCGTAGATAATGTTCTCGACTTCCACACATTCTTCAAGGCTCCGAGAATTTTTGCCCCCTCCCTCACCCTATGATTTACTTCCGCTTCCATGGTTCCATCCGATATTCCAAGATATCTAAAACACTTTACTTTCTCCTGTTTTTCTCCATTCAAACTTACCTCCCAATTGACTTGACCCTCAACCCTTCTGTACCTAATAACCTTCCTCTTATTCACATTTACTCTTAACTTTCTTCTTTCACACACTTTACCAAACTCAGTCACCAGCCTCTGCAGTTTCTCATATGAATCAGCCACCAGCGCTGTATCATCAGCGAACAACAACTGACTCACTTCCCAAGCTCTCTCATCCCCAGCAGACTGAATACTTACCCCTCTTTCCAAAACTCTTCCATTCACATCCCTAACAACTCCATCCATAAACAAATTAAACAACCATGGAGACATCACACACCCCTGCCGCAAACCTATATTCACTGACAACCAATCACTTTCCTCTCTTCCTACACGTACATATCCCTTACATCCTCGATAAAAACTTTTCACTGCTTCTAACAACTTACCTCCCACACCATATATTCTTAGTACCTTCCACAGAGCATCTCTATCAACTCTATCATATGCCGTCTCCAGATCCATAAGTGCTACATACAAATCCATTTGCTTTTCTAAGTATTTCTCACATACATTCTCAAAAGCAAACACCTGATCCACACATTCTCTACCACTTCTGAAACCACACTGCTCTTCCCCAATATCATGCTCTGAACATGCCTTCACCCTCTCAATCAATACCCTCCCATATGATTTACCAGGAATACTAGACAAACATACCTCTGTAATTAGAGCACTCATTCTTATCCCCTTTGCCTTTGTACAATGGCACTATGAGAGCATTCCGCCAATCATCAGGCAATTCACCATAAACCATACATATATTGAATATCCTTACCAACCAGTCAACAATACAGTCACCCCCTTTTTTAACAAATTCCACTGCAATACCATCCAAACATGCTGCCTTGCCGGCTTTCATCTTCCGCAAAGCCTTTACTACCTCTTCTCTGTTTACCAAATCATTTTCCCTAACCCTCTCACTTTACATACCACCTCGACCAAAACACCCTATATCTTCCACTCTATCATCATAAACATTCAACAAACCTTCAAAATACTCACTCCATCTCCTTCTCACATCACCACTAATTGTTATCACCTCCCAATTTGCGCCCTTCACTGAAGTTCCCGTTTGCTCCCCTGTCTTACGCACTTTATTTACCTCTTTCCAAAACATATTTTTATTCTCCTTAAAATTTAATGATACTCTCCCACCCCAACTCTCATTTGCCCTCTTTTTCACCTCTTGCACCTTTCTCTTGACCTCCTGCCTCTTTCTTTTATACATCTCCCACTCATTTGCATTTTTTCCCTGCAAAAATCATCCAAATGCCTCTATCCTCTCTTTCACTAATAATCTTACTTCTTCATCCCACCATTCATTACCATTTCTAATCTGTCCACCTCCCAAGCTTCTCATGCCACAAGCATCTTTAGCGCAAGCCATCACTGCTTCCCTAAATACATCCCATTCCTCCCCCACTCCCCTTACGTCCTTTGATCTCACTTTTTTCCATTCTGTACTCAGTCTCTCCTGGTACTTCCTCACACAAGTCTCCTTCCCAAGCCCATGAACTCTCACCACCCTCTTTACGCCCAAACCATTTCAATACACCCTCTTCTGCTCTCTCAACCATGCTCCTTTTTCTTTCCACACATCTCTCGTACACTTACATTACTTACTCGATCAAACCACCTCACACCACTTATTGTCTTCAAACATCTCATTTCCAGCATATCCACCCTCCTGCGCACAGCTCTATCCATAACCCACGCCTCGCAACAGTACAACATTGTTCGAACCACTATTCCTTCAAACATACCCATTTTTGCTTTCGGATATAATGTTCTCGACTTCCACATATTCTTCAAGGCTCCCAGAATTTTCGCCCCCGCCCTCACCCTATGATTTACTTCCGCTTCCATGGTTCCATCCGATATTCCAAGATATCTAAAACAATTTACTTCCTCCAGTTTTTCTCAATTCAAACTTACCTCCCAATTGACTTGACCCTCAACCCTTCTGTACCTAATAACCTTGCTCTTATTTACATTTACTCTTAGCTTTCTTCTTTCACACACTTTAACAAATTCAGTCACCAGCTTCTGCAGTTTCTCATATGAATCAGCCACCAGCCCTGCATCATCAGCGAACAACAACTGACTCACTTCCCAAGCTCTCTCATCCCCAACCGACTGCATACTTGCCCCTCTTTCCAAAACTCTTCCATTCACATCCCTAACAACCCCATCCATAAACAAATTAAACAACCATGGAGACATCACACACCCCTGCCGCAAACCTACATTCACTGAGAACCAATCACTTTCCTCTCTTCCTACACGTACACATCCCTTACATCCTCGATAAAAACTTTTCACTGCTTCTAACAACTTGCCTCCCACACCATATATTCTTAGTACCTTCCACAGAGCATCTCTATCAACTCTATCATATGTGTTCTCCAGATCCATAAATGCTACATACAAATCCATTTGCTTTTCTAAGTATTTCTCACATACATTCTCAAAAGCAAACACCTGATCCACACATCCTCTACCACTTCTGAAACCACACTGCTCTTCCCCAATATCATGCTCTGTATATGCCCACACCCTCTCAATCAATACCCTCCCATATAATTTACCAGGAATACTAGATAAACGTACCTCTGTAATTTGAGCACTCACTCTTATCCCCTTTCCCTTTGTACAATGGCACTATGCAAGCATTCCGCCAATCCTCATGCACCCCACCATGAATCATACATACATTAAATAACCTTACCAACCAGTCAACAATACAGTTACCCCTTTTTTAATAAATTCCACTGCAATACCATCCAAACATGCTTTCTTGCCGGCTTTCATCTTCCGCAAAACCTTTACTACTTCTTCTCTGTTTACCAAATCCTTTTCTCTAACCCTTTCACTTTGCACACCACCTGGACCAAAACACATTATATCTGCCACTCTATCATCAAACACATTCAACAAACCTTCAAAATACTCACTCCATCTCCTTCTCACATCACCACTACTTGTTATCACCTCCCCATTAGCCCCCTTCACTGAAGTTCCCATTTGCTCCCTTGTCTTACGCACTTTATTTACCTCTTTCCAAAACATCGTTTTCTTCTCCCTAAAATTTAATGATACTCTCCCACCCAAACTCTCATTTGCCCTCTTTTTCACCTCTTGCACCTTTCTCTTGACCTCCCGCCTCTTTCTTTTATACATCCCCAACTCATTTGCATTTTTCCCTGCAAAAATCGTCCAAATGCCTCTCTCCTCTCTTTCACTAATAATCTTACTTCATCCCACCATTCACTACCCGATCTAATCAACACACCTCCCACGCTTCTCATGCCACAAGCATCTTCAGCGCAAGCTATCACCTATTCCCTAAATACATCCCATTCCTACCCCACTCCCCTTACGTCCTTTGTTCTCACCTTTTTCCATTCTGTACTCAGTCTCTCCTGGTACTTCCTCACACAAGACTCCTTCCCAAACTCATGAACTCTCACCACCCTCTTCACGCCCAAACCATTTCAAAACACCCTCTTCTGCTATCTCAACCACGCACTTTTTCTTTCCACACATCTCTCGTACACTTACATTACTTACTCGATCAAACCACCTCACACCACTTATTGTCTTCAAACATCTCATTTCCAGCACATCCACCCTCCTGCGCACAGCTCTATCCATAGCCCAAGGCTCGCAACCATACAACATTGTTCGAACCACTATTTCTTCAAACATAGCCATTTTTGCTTTCGTAGATAATGTTCTCGACTTCCACACATTCTTCAAGGCTCCGAGAATTTTTGCCCCCTCCCTCACCCTATGATTTACTTCCGCTTCCATGGTTCCATCCGATATTCCAAGATATCTAAAACACTTTACTTTCTCCTGTTTTTCTCCATTCAAACTTACCTCCCAATTGACTTGACCCTCAACCCTTCTGTACCTAATAACCTTCCTCTTATTCACATTTACTCTTAACTTTCTTCTTTCACACACTTTACCAAACTCAGTCACCAGCCTCTGCAGTTTCTCATATGAATCAGCCACCAGCGCTGTATCATCAGCGAACAACAACTGACTCACTTCCCAAGCTCTCTCATCCCCAGCAGACTGAATACTTACCCCTCTTTCCAAAACTCTTCCATTCACATCCCTAACAACTCCATCCATAAACAAATTAAACCATGGAGACATCACACACCCCTGCCGCAAACCTATATTCACTGACAACCAATCACTTTCCTCTCTTCCTACACGTACATATCCCTTACATCCTCGATAAAAACTTTTCACTGCTTCTAACAACTTACCTCCCACACCATATATTCTTAGTACCTTCCACAGAGCATCTCTATCAACTCTATCATATGCCGTCTCCAGATCCATAAGTGCTACATACAAATCCATTTGCTTTTCTAAGTATTTCTCACATACATTCTCAAAAGCAAACACCTGATCCACACATTCTCTACCACTTCTGAAACCACACTGCTCTTCCCCAATATCATGCTCTGAACATGCCTTCACCCTCTCAATCAATACCCTCCCATATGATTTACCAGGAATACTAGACAAACATACCTCTGTAATTTGAGCACTCATTCTTATCCCCTTTGCCTTTGTACAATGGCACTATGAGAGCATTCCGCCAATCATCAGGCACCTCACCATAAACCATACATATATTGAATATCC
Organism: Panulirus ornatus; assembly: GCF_036320965.1. NCBI lineage: Eukaryota > Metazoa > Arthropoda > Malacostraca > Decapoda > Palinuridae > Panulirus > Panulirus ornatus. The sequence continues at coordinate 48,504,926 of NC_092231.1, forward strand.
TTACCAACCAGTCAACAATACAGTCACCCCCTTTTTTAACAAATTCCACTGCAATACCATCCAAACATGCTGCCTTGCCGGCTTTCATCTTCCGCAAAGCCTTTACTACCTCTTCTCTGTTTACCAAATCATTTTCCCTAACCCTCTCACTTTACATACCACCTCGACCAAAACACCCTATATCTTCCACTCTATCATCATAAACATTCAACAAACCTTCAAAATACTCACTCCATCTCCTTCTCACATCACCACTAATTGTTATCACCTCCCAATTTGCGCCCTTCACTGAAGTTCCCGTTTGCTCCCCTGTCTTACGCACTTTATTTACCTCTTTCCAAAACATATTTTTATTCTCCTTAAAATTTAATGATACTCTCCCACCCCAACTCTCATTTGCCCTCTTTTTCACCTCTTGCACCTTTCTCTTGACCTCCTGCCTCTTTCTTTTATACATCTCCCACTCATTTGCATTTTTTCCCTGCAAAAATCATCCAAATGCCTCTATCCTCTCTTTCACTAATAATCTTACTTCTTCATCCCACCATTCATTACCATTTCTAATCTGTCCACCTCCCAAGCTTCTCATGCCACAAGCATCTTTAGCGCAAGCCATCACTGCTTCCCTAAATACATCCCATTCCTCCCCCACTCCCCTTACGTCCTTTGATCTCACTTTTTTCCATTCTGTACTCAGTCTCTCCTGGTACTTCCTCACACAAGTCTCCTTCCCAAGCCCATGAACTCTCACCACCCTCTTTACGCCCAAACCATTTCAAAACACCCTCTTCTGCTCTCTCAACCACGCTCTTTTTCTTTCCACACATCGCTCGTACACTTACATTACTTACTCGATTAAACCACCTCACACCACTTATTGTCTTCCAACATCTCATTTCCAGCATATCCACCCTCCTGCGCACAGCTTTATCCATAGCCCACGCCTCGCAACCATAAAACATTGTTGGAACCACTATTCCTTCAAACATAGCCATTTTTGCTTTTGGAGGTAATGTTCTCGACTTCCACACATTCTTCAAGGCTCCCAGAATTTTCGCCCCCTCCCTCACCCTATGATTTACTTCCGCTTCCATGGTTCCATCCGATATTACAAGATATCTAAAACACTTTACTTCCTCCAGTTTTTCTCCATTCAAACTTACCTCCTAATTCACTTGACCCTCAACCCTTCTGTACCTAATAACCTTGCTCTTATTCACATTTACTCTTAACTTTCTTCTTTCACACACTTTACCAAACTCAGTCACCAGCGCTGTATCATCAGCGAACAACAACTGACTCACTTCCCAAGCTCTCTCATCCTGAGGAGACTGGATACTTGCCCCTCTTTCCAGAACTCTTGCATTCACCTAATTAACAACCCCATCCATAAACAAATTAAATAACCATGGAGACATCACACACCCCTGCCGTAAAAATACATTCACTGAGAACCAATCACTTTCCTCTCTTCCTACACGTACACATACCTTACATCCTCGATAAAAACTTTTCACTGCTTCTAACAACTTACCTCCCACACCATATATTCTTATTACCTTCCACAGAGCATCTCTATCAACTCTATCATATGCCTTCTCCAGATCCATAAATGCTACATACAAATCCATTTGCTTTTCTAAGTATTTCTCACATACATTCTCAAAAGCAAACACCTGATCCACACATCCTCTACCACTTCTGAAACCACACTGCTCTTCCCCAATATCATGCTCTGTACATGCCTTCACCCTCTCAATCAATACCCTCCCATATAATTTACCAGGAATGCTAGACAAACATACTTCTGTAATTTGAGCACTCACTCTTATCCCCTTTGCCTTTGTACAATGGCACCTTGCAAGCATTCCGCCAATCCTCAGGCACCTCACAATGAATCATACATACATTAAATAACCTTACCAACCAGTCAACAATACAGTTACCCCCTTTTTTAATAAATTCCACTGCAATACCATCCAAACATGCTTTCTTGCCGGCTTTCATCATCCGCAAAACCTTTACTACCTCTTCTCTGTTTACCTAATCATTTTCTCTAACCCTCTCACTTTGCACACCACCTGGACCAAAACACTTTATATCTACCACTCTATCATCAAACACATTCAACAAACCTTCAAAATACTCACTCCATCTCCTTCTCACATCACCACTACTTGTTATCACCTCCCCATTAGCCCGCTTCACTTAAGTTCCCATTTGCTCACTTGTCTTACGCACTTTATTTACCTCTTTCCAAAACATCGTTTTATTCTCCCTAAAATTTAATGATACTCTCCCACCCCAACTCTTTTTTTTTTGCCTTCTTTTTCATCTCTTGCACCTTTCTCTTGACCTCCTGCCTCTTTCTTTTATACATCCCCAACTCATTTGCATTTTTCCCTGCAAAAATCGTCCAAATGCCTCTCTCCTCTCTTTCACTAATAAGTTTACTTCCTCGTCCCACCACTCACTACCCTATCTAATCAACACACCTCCCACGCTTCTCATGCCACAAGCATCTTTAGCGCAAGCCATCACTGCTTCCCTAAATACATCCCATTCCTACCCCACTCCCCTTACGTCCTTTGTTCTCACCTTTTTCAATTCTGTACTCAGTCTCTCCTGGTACTTCCTCACACAAGTCTCCTTCCCAAGCTCATGAACTCTCACCACCCTCTTCACGCCCAAACCCTTTCAAAACACCCTCTTCTGCTCTCTCAACCACGATCTTTTTCTTTCCACACATCTCTTGTACACTTACATTACTTACTCGATCAAACCACCTCACACCACTTATTGTCTTCAAACATCTTATTTCCAGCACATCCACCCTCCTGCGCACAGCTCTATCCATAGCCCAAGCCTCGCAACCATATAACATTGTTCGAACCACTATTCCTTCAAACATAGCCATTTTTGCTTTCGGAGATAATGTTCTCAACTTCCACACATTATTCAAGCCTCCCAGAATTTTCGCCCCCTCCCTCACCCTATGATTTACTTCCGCTTCCATGGTTCCATCCGATATTCCAAGATAACTAAAACACTTTACTTCCTCCAGTTTTTCTCCATTCAAACTTACCTCCCAATTGACTTGACCCTCAACCCTTCTGTACCTAATAACCTTCCTCTTATTCACATTTACTCTTAACTTTCTTCTTTCACACACTTTACCAAACTCAGTCACCACCTTCTGCAGTTTCTCATATCAATCAGCCACCAGCGCTGTATCATCAGCGAACAACAACTGACTCACTTCCCAAGCTCTCTCATCCCAAGCAGACTGGATACCTGCCCCTCTTTCCAAAACTCTTCCATTCACCTCCCTAATAACCCCATCCATAAACAAATTAAACAACCATGGAGACATCACACACCCCTGCCGCAAACCTACATTCACTGAGAACCAATCACTTTCCTCTCTTCCTACACGTACACATGCCTTACATCCTCGATAAAAACTTTTCACTGCTTCTAACAACTTACCTCCCACACCATATATTCTTAGTACCTTCCACAGAGCATCTTTATCAACTCTATCATATGCCTTCTCCAGATCCATAAATGCTACATACAAATCCATTTGCTTTTCTAAGTATTTCTCATATACATTCTCAGAAGCAAACACCTGATCCACACATCCTCTACCACTTCTGAAACCACACTTCTCTTCCCAAATATCATGCTCTGAACGTGCCTTCACCCTCTCAATCAATACCCTCCCATATAATTTACCAGGAATACTAGACAAACATACCTCTGTAATTTGAGTACTCACTCTTATCCCCTTTGCCTTTGTACAATAGCACTATGAGAGCATTCCGCCAATCCTCAGGCACCTCACCATGAACCATACATACATTAAATATCCTTACCAACCAGTCAACAATACAGTCACCCCCTTTTTTAATAAATTCCACTGCAATACCATCCAAACATGCTGCCTTGCCGGCTTTCATATTCCGCAAAGCCTTTACTACCTCTTCTCTGTTTACCAAATCATTTTCCCTAACCCTCTCACTTTGCACACCTCCTCCACCAAAACACCCTATATCTGCCACTCTATCATGAAACACATTCAACAAACCTTCAAAATACTCACTCCATCTCCTTCTCACATCACCACTACTTGTTATCACCTCCCTATTTGCGCCCTTCACTGAAATTCCCATTTGCTCACTTGTCTTACGCACTTTATCTACCTCTTTCCAAAACATTTTTTATTCTAACTAAAATTTAATGATACTCTCCCACCCAAACTCTCATTTGCCCTCTTTTTCACCTCTTGCACCTTTCTCTTGACCTCCTGCCTCTTTCTTTTATACATCTCCCACTCATTTGCATTTTTCCCCTGCAAAAATCGTCCAAATGCCTCTCTCCTCTCTTTCACTAATAATCTTACTTCCTCATCCCACCACTCACTCCACTTTCTAATCAACCCACCTCCCATGCTTCTCATGGCACAAGCATCTTTAGCGCGAGCCATCACTGCTTCCCTAAATACATCCCATTCCTACCCCACTCCCCTTACGTCCTTTGTTCTCACCTTTTTCCATTCTGTACTCAGTCTCTCCTGGTACTTCCTCACACAAGTCTCCTTCCCAAGCTCATGAACTCTCAAAACCCTCTTTACGCCCAAACCATTTCAAAACACCCTCTTCTGCTCTCTCAACCACGCTCTTTTTCTTTCCACACATCTCTCGTACGCTAACATTACTTACTCGATCAAAGCACCTCACACCACTTATTATCTTCAAACATCTCATTTCCAGCACATCCACCCTCCTGCGCACAGCTCTATCCATAGCCCACGCGTCGCAACCATACAACATTGTTCGAACCACTATTCCTTCAAACATACCCATTTTTGCTTTCGGAGATAATGTTCTCGACTTCCACACATTCTTCAAGGCTCCCAGAATTTTCGCCCCCTCCCTCACCCTATGATTTACTTCTGTTTCCATGGTTCCATACGATATTCCAAGATATCTAAAACACTTTACATCCTACAGTTTTTCTCCATTCAAACTTACCTCCCAATTGACTTGACCCTCATCCCTTCAGTACCTAATAACCTTGCTCTTATTCACATTTACTCTTAACTTTCTTCTTTCACACACTTTACCAAATTCAGTCACCAGCTTCTGCAGTTTCTCACATAAATCACCCACCAGCACTGTATCATCAGCGAAGAGCAACTGACTCACTTCCCAAGCTCTCTCATCCCCAACAGACTTCATACTTGCCCCTCTTTCCAAAACTCTTCCATTCACCTCCCTAACAACCCCATCCATAAACAAATTAAACAACCATGGAGACATCACACACCCCTGCCGCAAACCTACATTCACTGAGAACCAATCACTTTCCTCTGTTCCTACACGTACACATGCCTTACATCCTCGATAAAAAGTTTTCACTGCTTCTAACAACTTGCCTCCCACACCATATATTCTTAGTACCTTTAACAGAGCATCTCTATCAACTCTATCATATGCCTTCTCCAGATCCATAAATGCTATATACAAATCCATTTGCTTTTCTAAGTATTTCTCACATACATTCTCCAAAGCAAACACCTGATCCACACATCCTCTACCGCTTTTGAAACCACAATACTCTTCCCCAATCTCATGCTCTGTACATGCTTTCACACTTTCAATCAATACCCTCCCATATAATTTACCAGGAATACTAGACAAACATACCTCTGTAATTTCAGCACTCACTCTCATCCCCTTTGCCTTTGTACAATGGCAATATGCAAGAATTCAGCCAATCCTCAGGCACCTCACCATGAATCATACATACATTAAATAACCTTACCAACCAGTCACCAATACAGTCACCCCTTTTTTAATAAATTCCACTGCAATACCATCCAAACATTCTGCCTTGCCGGCTTTCATCTTCCGTAAAGCCTTTACTACCTCTTCTCTGTTTACCAAATCATTTTTCCTAACCCTCTCACTTTGCACACCACCTCGAACAAAACACACTATATCTGCCACTCTATCATCAAACACTTTCAACAAACCTTCAAAATACTCACTCCTTCTCCTTGTCACATCACCACTACTTGTTATCACCTCCCCATTAGCCCCCTTCACTGAAGTTCCCATTTGCTCCCTTGTCTTACGCACTTTATTTACCTCTTTCCAAAACATCTTTTTATTCTCCCTAAAATTTAATAATACTCTCCCACCCAACTCTCATTTGCCCTCTTTTCACCTCTTGCACCTTTCTCTTGAACTCTGCCTCTTTCTTTTATACATATCCCACTCATTTGCATATTTTCCTTGCAAAAATCGTCCAAATGCCTCTCTCTTCTCTTTCACTGTTAATCTTACTTCTTCATCCCACCACTCACTAACCTTTCTAATCAACCTACCTCCCACGCTTCTCATGCCACAAGCATCTTTAGCGCAAGCCATCACTGGTTCCCTAAATACATCCCATTCCTACCCCACTCCCCTTACGTCCTTTGTTCTCATCTTTTTCCATTCTGTACTCAGTCTCTCCTGGTACTTCCTCACACAAGTCTCTTTCCCAAGCTCATGAACTCTCACTACCATCTTTACGCCCAAACCGTTTCAAAACACCGTCTTCTGCTCTCTCAACCACGCTCTTTTTCTTTCCACACATCTCTTGTACACTTACATTACTTACTCGATCAAACCACCTCACACCACTTATTGTCTTCAAACATCTCATTTCCAGCATATCCACTCTCTTGCGCACAGCTCTATCCATAGCCCACGCCTCGCAACCATACAACATTGTTCGAATCACTATTCCTTCAAACATAGCCATTTTTGCCTTCGGAGATAATGTTCTTGACTTCCACACATTCTTCAAGGTTCCCAGAATTTTCGCCCCCTCCCTCACCCTATGATTTACTTCCGCTTCCATGGTTCCATCCGATATTCCAAGATATCTAAAACTCTTTACTTCCTCCAGTTTTTCTCAATTCAAACTTACCTCCCAATTCACTTGACCCTCAACCCTTCTGCACCTAATAACCTTGCTCTTATTCACATTTACTCTTAACTTTCTTCTTTCACACACTTTACCAAACTCAGTCACCAGCTTCTGCAATTTCTCACATGAATCAGGCACCAGCGCTGTATCATCAGCGAACAACAACTGACTCACTTCCCAAGCTCTCTCATCCACAACAGACTTCATACTTGCCCCTCTTTCCAAAACTCTTGCATTCACCTCCCTAACAACCCCATCCATAAACAAATTAAACACCCATGGAGACATCACACACCCCTGCCGCAAAACTACATTCACTGAGAACCAATCACTTTCCTCTCTTCCTACACGTACACATGCCTTACATCCTCGATAAAAACTTTTCACTGCTTTTAACAACTTGCCTCCCACACCATATATTCTTAGTACTTTCCACAGAGCATCTCTATCAACTCTATCATATGCCTTCTCCAGATCCATATATGCTACATACAAATCCATTTGCTTTTCTAAGTATTTCTCACATACATTCTCCAAAGCAAACACCAGATCAACACATCCTCTACCACTTCTGAAACCACACTGCTCTTCCCCAATATCATGCTCTGTACATGCCTTCACCTTCTCAATCAATACCCTCCAATACAATTTACCAGGAATACTAGACAAACATACCTCTGTAATTTGAGCACTCACTCTTATCCCCTTTGCCTTTGTACAATGGCACTATGCAAGCATTCCGCCAATCCTCAGGCACCTCACCATGAATCACGCATACATTATATAACCTTACGAACCAGTCAACAATACAGTCACCCCCTTTTTTAATAGATTCCACTGCAATACCATCCAAACCTGCTGCCTTGCCGGCTTTCATCTTCCGCAAAGCCTTTACTACCTCTTCTCTGTTTACCAAATCATTTTCCCTAACCCTCTCACTTTGCACACCTCCTCGACCAAAACACTCTATATCTGCCACTCTATCATCAAACACTTTCAACAAACCTTCAAAATACTCACTCCATCTCCTTCTCACATCACCACTAATTGTTATCACCTCCCCATTTGCGCCCTTCACTCAAGTTCCCATTTGCTCCCTTGTGTTACGCACTTTATTTACCTCTTTCCAAAACATTTTTTATTCTCGCTAAAATTTAATGATACTCTCCCACCCCAACTCTCATTTTCCCTCTTTTTCACCTCTTTCACCTTTCTCTTGACCTCCTGCCTCTTTCTTTTATACATCTCCCACTCATTTGCATTTTTTCCCTGCAAAAATCGTCCAAATGCCTCTCTCTTCTCTTTCACTAGTAATATTACTTCTTCATCCCACCACTCACTACCCTTTCTAATCAACACAACTCCCACGCTTCTCATGCCACAAGCATCTTTAGCGCAAGCCATCACTTTTTCCCTAAATACATCCCATTCCTCCCCCACTCCCCTTACGTCCTTTGTTCTCACCTTTTTCCATTCTGTACTCAGTCTCTCCTGGTACTTCCTCACACAAGTCTCCTTCCCAAGCTCATGAACTCTCACCACCCTCTTTACGCCCAAACCATTTCAAAACACCCTCTTCTGCTCTCTCAACCACGCTCTTTTTCTTTCCACACATCTCTCGTATACTTACATTACATACTCGATCAAACACCTCACACCACTTATTGTCTTCAAACATCTCATTTCCAGAACATCCACCCTCCTGCACACAGCTCTATCCATAGCCCACGCCTCGCAACCATACAACATTGTTCGAACCACTATTCCTTCAAACATAGCCATTTTTGCTTTCGGAGATAATGTTCTCGACTTCCACACATTTTCAAGGCTCCCAGAATTTTTGCCCCCTCCCCCACTCTATGATTTAATTTCGCTTCCATGGTTCCATCCGATATTCCAAGATATCTAAAACACTTTACTTCCTCCAGTTTTGATTTACCAGGAACACTAGACAAACATACCTCTGTAATTTGAGCACTCACTCTTATCCCGTTTGCCTTTGTACAATGGCACTATGCACGCATTCCGCCAATCCTCAGGCACCTCACCATGAGTCACACATACATTAAATAACCTTACCAACCAGTCAACAATACAGTCACCCCCATTTTCAACAAATTCCACTGCAATACCATCCAAACATGCTTTCTTGCCGGCTTTCATCTTCCGTAAAGCTTTTACTACCTCTTCTCTATTTACCAAATCATCTTCCCTAACCCTCTTACTCTGCACACCACCTCGACCAAAACACCCTATACCTGCCACTCTATCATCAAACACATTCAACAAATCTTCAAAATACTCATTCCATCTCCTTCTCACATCACCACTACTTGTTATCACCTCTCCATTAGCCCCCTTCACTGATGTTCCCATTTGCTCCCTTGTCTTATGCACTTTATTTACCTCCTTCCAAAACATCTCTTTATTCTCCCTGAAATTTAATGATACTCTCTCATCCCAACTCTCATTTGCCCTCTTTTTCACCTCTTGCACCTTTCTCTTGACCTCCTGCCTCTTTCTTTTATACCTCTCCCACTCATTTGCATTTCTTCCCTGCAAAAATTGCTTTGAAAAATGTATGTGAGAAATTCTTAGAAAAACAAATGGATTTGTATGTAGCATTTATGGATCTGGAGAAGGCATATGATAGAGTTGATAGAGATGCTCTGTGGAAGGTATTAAGAATACATGGTGTGGGAGGCAAGTTGTTAGAAGCAGTGAAAAGTTTTTATCGAGGATGTAAGGCATGTGTACGTGTAGGAAGAGAGGAAAGTGATTGGTTCTCAGTGAATGTAGGTTTGCGGCAGGGGTGTGTGATGTCTTCATGGTTGTGTAATTTGTTTATAGATGGGGTTGTTAGGGAGGTGAATGCAAGAGTTTTGGAAAGAGGGGCGAGTATGCAGTCTGTTGTGGATGAGAGAGCTTGGGAAGTGAGTCAGTTGTTGTTCGCTGATGATACAGCGCTGGTGGCTGATTCATGTAAGAAACTGCAGAAGCTGGTGACTGAGTCTGGTAAAGTGTGTGAAAGAAGAAAGTTAAGAGTAAATGTGAATAAGAGCAAGGTTATTAGGTGCAGTAGGGTTGAGGGTCAAGTCAATTGGGAGGTAAGTTTGAATGGAGAAAAACTGGAGAAAGTAAAGTTTTTTAGATATCTGGGGGTGGATCTGGCAGCGGTTGGAACCATGGAATCGGAAGTGAATGATAGGGTGGGGGAGGGGGTGAAAATTCTGGGAGCATTGAAGAATGTGTGGAAGTCGAGAACATTATCTCGGAAAGCAAAAATGGGTATGTTTGAGGGAACAGTGGTTCCAACAATGTTGTATGGTTGCGAGGGGCTATGGATAGAGTTGTGCGCAGGAGGATGGATGTGCTGGAAATGAGATGTTTCAGGACAATATGTGGTGTGAGGTCGTTTGATCGAGTAAGTAATGTAAGGGTAAGAGAGGTGTGTGGAAATAAAAAGAGAGTGGTTGAGAGAGCAGAAGAGGGTGTTTTGAAATGGTTTGGTCACATGGAGAGAATGAGTGAGGAAAGATTGACAAAGAGGATATATGTGTCGGAGGTGGAGGGAACGAGGAGAAGTGGGAGACCAAATTGGAGGTGGAAAGATGGAGTGAAAAAGATGTTGAGTGATCGGGGCCTGAACATGCAGGAGGGTGAAAGGCGTGCAAGGAATAGAGTGAATTGGAACGATGTGGTATACCGGGGTTGACGTGCTGTCAATGGATTGAACCAGGGCATGTGAAGTGTCTAGTGTAAACCATGGAAAGTTGTGTGGGGCCTGGATGTGGAAAGGGAGCTGTGGTTTCGGTGCATTATTACATGACAGCTAGAAACTGAGTGTGAACGAATGGGGCCTTTGGTGTCTTTTCCCAGCGCTACCTCGCACACATGAGGGGGGAGTGGGCTGTTATTCCATGTGTGGCGGTGTGGCGATGGGAACAAATAAAGGCAGACAGTATGAATTATGTACATGTGTATATATGTATATGTCTGTGTGTGTATATATACGTGTACATTGAGATGTATAGGTATGTATATTTGTGTGTGTTGACGTGTATGTACATACTTGTGTATGTGGGCGGGTTGGGCCATTCTTTCGTCTGTTTCCTTGCGCTACCTCGTTAACGCGGGAGACAGCGACAAAGCAAAATATATAGAAATAAATAAATAAACAGTAACACACAAAATATTCTTATACCTCAAAAACAATAACAATCCTATGACAGCTTAATTTCTACTCTTCAACAAGTTACGTTTGAAATGCACTTACGTCAACCAACACCACAACAAACACAACTTACACCCTACATTTCGATTAATAGTAATTTACCTCCAACATAAGGTCTGATAAGGTTTCAAGAGATTAGGTGGACTTTTTATATCAAATACATAATGTTACATTCTCTGAAATCTATACATTTCACCTACTGTTCATTTAATATAACCATAACCATTTTACACTTAACAACATTATCAATTAACACTTACATTCATATTCTCCATCTCAAGACATTCTCAAGACATTCCATACGACATTTATATAAGATAACTCAACAAATCACATGAAATAATTTCTTTATGTGATACTTAGTGAATTTTAAATCTAACACAGGCAAATATTGCAGTTCATACATTCTTACCTCCTCCTTCAATAAACATTACCAAATACATTTTAACTACATTCAAAGTCAGTAACTTATAACATTAACAAAAGGAATAATTATTGATTCAAAAACACTAACCAGGCACACACATTTTCACATAGCCTACCTCAGTAATCTATCTTCTACTGCAATATACAATCCACACCCTTCACTCACAAATACTAATAAAAAGGAAGTGTCAAAATGGCAATTAAAATTATTCCTACTACACTCATAATCATATTTCAACAGCTATGTGAACTCTTGTCAGGTTTCAATAACTTTTCAATTTATAAAGCGGCAGGGGTGTGTCATGTCTCCATGGTTGTTTAATTTGTTTATGGATGGGGTTGTTAGGGAGGTGAATGCAAGAGTTTTGGAAAGAGGGGCAAGTATGCAGTCTGTGGTGGATGAAAGAGCGTGGGAAGTGAGTCAGTTGTCGTTCACTGATGATACAGCGCTGGCGGCTGATTCATATGAGAAACTGCAGAAACTGGTGACTGAATTTGGTAAAGTGTGTGAGAGAAGAAAGTTGAGAGTAAATGTGAATAAGAGCAAGGTTATTAGGTACAGTAGGGTTGAGGGTCAAGTCAACTGGGAGGTAAGTTTGAATGGAGAAAAACTGGAGGAAGTGAAGTGTTTTAGATATCTGGGAGTGGATTTGGCAGCTAATGGAACCATGGAAGCGGAAGTGAATCATAGGGTGGGGGAGGAGGCGAAAATTCTGGGAGCGTTGAAGAGTGTGTGGAAGTCGAAAACATTATCTCGGAAAGCAAAAATGGATGTTTGAAGGAATAGTGGTTCCAACAATGTTATATGGTTGCGAGGCGTGGGCTATGGATAAGAGTTGTGCGCAGGAGGGTGGATGTGCTGGAAATGAGATGTTTAAGGACAATATGTGGAGTGAGGTGGTTTGATCGAGTAAGTAATGTAAGGGTAAGAGAGATGTGTGGAAATAAAAAGAGTGTGGTTGAGAGAGCAGAAGAGGGCGTTTTGAAATGGTTTAGTCACATGGAGAGAATAAGTGAGGAAAGATTGACCAAGAGTATATATGTGTCAGAGGTGGAGGGAACGAGGAGAAGTGGGAGACCAAATTGGAGGTGGAAAGATGGAGTGAAAAAAATTTTGAGTGATCGGGGCCTGAGCATGCAGGAGGGTGAAAGGCGTGCAAGGAATAGAGTGAATTGGAACGATGTGGTATACCGGGGCCGACGTGCTGTCAATGGATTGAACCAGGGCATGGGAAGCGTCTGGAGTAAACCATGGAAAGTTCTGTGGGGCCTGGATGTGGAAAGGGAGCTGTGGTTTCACTGCATTATTACATGACAGCTAGAGACTGAGTGTGAACGAATGGGGCCTTTGTTGTCTTTCCTAGCACTACCTCACACACATAAGGGGGAAGGGGGTTGTTATTACATGTGTAGCGAGGTGGCGATGGAAATGAATAAAGGCAGACAGTATGAAGTATGTACACGTGTACATACTCATACTCATAGGAACGTTTATATATGTATATGTCTGTGTGTGTATATACATGTATACGTTGGGATGTAGAGGTATGTATATTTGCGTGTGTGGACGTGTATGTATATACATGTGTATGTGGGTGGGTTGGGCCATTCTTTCGTCTGTTTCCTTGCGCTACCTCGCTAATGCAGGAAACAGCGACAAAGCAAAATAATAATAATATAATATACATAAACATTTATTAAACATGTCAAATTTGGCACTTGTCACCACTAATGTTAACTTAAGTCAAATTTCAAAAGCTCATCTTCATTCAATACAACTATTTTACCTAATTTTACATCACAAACCAAATCTTGACCCATATTTTACACAGCCCTCACTAATATCACCCATCACTCGGATCTTTCACAACAATTAACACTTCCATATACTTTCTCCATCTGTTAAGACACTCTCAAAAACACACAATACCACCGTAAAATCACTTCCTCTACACATCTAAATTGATTACTGATAAAAAATCTTATGCGCTACATTATCATCTTAAAGAGACTCACTTCCAGTACTTCATACATTTTTGACATCATTCATTCATTCAACTTAATATTACCAATGTAATACACCTACTATACAACTAATAAAGCTATTATACATTTTTTAACATTGCCTTCAAAACCAATTAACCGCAATACATCACCGTACCTCCCTAACACTCCAAATATTTCTTACTTCAATATCCTACTGACACCATTGACTTTTTGAGTACTATATAAATTAGAGAAATGTTAAGTAACAGAGCAACCAATGAACAACTTTTATCCTATTGTATTTCAACATTTATACAACTAGATCACAGTGTGATGTTTCAATATATACAATTAGGTTTTCTATATAAACTTACTAGACACACTTCAATTATCTCTCAGGATGGCACAAGGCATGTTTTTATGTCTGCTTCAATTACATTTGTTTTTCACTAACTTCAAACTCAAACCTCACATTACCCATGATGTACACACCCCTAACTACTATAATTTTAAGACTATTCTCAAAAATTTATATTCTAAAGTCTTCTTATACATTTCTTAATTTATGGACAATGCAATACACTAGCATGGTTCATTACAAATATATTAATTATGACAAATGAATATATAAAACAAAATTAACAGCTGAATAATATATTCAAATGACAATTTTTTCAGTTTTCATCTATTGCTATCTATTCATTCATTACGGTCTAATAAACTAATATAATGTGTAATATTTTACGCGTGACCTCAACTTATATTACAAATTATAAATCCACTTACACACAAGCCAGCCAGCCATCAACCCTCTCCATTCTAGAAAAATGTCGAGTCAAAAATCTAAATATTACTAACATCATACCAAGGAAGCAGATCCTATCACCTTCCTCACAATAAATATGTACATTTCCTATATACAGCCTCTGACCTACATATTACCCTCTTACATACCACAAACTCAAAATCAAAAAAAAAAAAATAAAAAAAACAATTATTCCATTATAAATATTTCCCATGATGGAAATTCCACCTTTAAATATATAACTCAACTCAAAAGTGCTCATTACTCGTTGAAGATCAGGGAAAACGTAACCCCAAACACCTTCCCCACAAGAAATATGTACATTTCCTACATACAGCTTCTGGCCTACATATTACCATCTCACATGCCACAAACTGGCTATTAAAAGAACAATAAATTTAAAAACCAATTACTACATCACCTGCAACATGCACATGATGGAAATTCCACCATTAAATAAATAACTCGACTTAAAGTGTTCATTACTCGTTGAAGATCAGGGAAAACGTAACTCCATAACGCACACAACTCACTCCTGACCCACTGCCTTCTAAAAAAAAAATACACCAAACGCCACAACCCTTATCTATTTTCACAACAATAAAATGTAAAATACATAAAGAGAACCATTTTCTCCCGACGCCAAAGCCAAAAAAATCCACCATTTGCCTCAGATCACTACCATCCCCAAAACCCATCCACTTTACCCTCTGCCCTACGCTCTATTATAACCGTAACCTATTAAATAACACTAATTATAGTCAATAACACCTCATACTCATTACAACGTTATTCCTTTAACCTCTAAGTACTTAATTACCATCCGAAAACCCAAGATTTTCCATGAAAGGTTAGTCGCTGGGTATTGACCTCCAACTTGGTTCACGCTCGCCAAAGCCGGCAACTGCACCATCTACCCCGACCGTGACGTCATTAAAGAAAATGGAAACGTTCCAGAGAAAACTGTCTTCTTATAGCGCTAACTCGGCTATAATAGATATATTGTTTTTATTGCCGGAAATGGCTGATAGATGGGTATTTTCTTTAATATTTCATCTAAGTTACTGTAATCCGTAGTAACTACAAATGTTGAAAACTTAGTTATCATAGTAGCCACTATTTCAATTAAACATTGCTATATTCAAGTGTCGGTAAAAAATACCCACAATTAACAAATCTTGGATAAATTTCAAGGTACCATATATAACATATACACCTAATGAATCAACAACGTATTTTACAACGCGGAATATTTCTATACTTCTCTTAATTTCACGATAAAAACATAAGGAAATTATCAAAGGACACTCGATTTCTTGCATCCCCCTCACATACTCTTGTAACACATTAAGGAATTTCAGGTCCTATTCATTCCAGGGTCACCCTTACGCTCTCTCTCTCTCTCTCTCTCTCTATATATATATATATATATGTATGTATATATATATATATATATATATATATATATATATATATATATATATATATATATATATATATATATATATATATATATATATATATATATATATATATATATATATATACTTTGTCGCTGTATCCCGGGTTAGCTAGGTAGCTCAAGGAAACACGAAAGAATGGCCCAACCCACCTACATAGACATGTATATACATACAAGTCCACACACGCACATATACATCTCAATCTATATATATACACACACACACATATATATATTTACATATATATATATATATATATATATATATATATATATATATATATATATATATATATATATATATATTTATTTATTTTTTTTTATTTTTTATTATACTTTGTCGCTGTCTCCCGCGTTTGCGAGGTAGCGCAAGGAGACAGACGAAAGAAATGGCCCAACCCCCCCCCCCCCATACACATGTATATACATACGTCCACACACGCAAATATACATACCTACACAGCTTTCCATGGTTTACTCAAGACGCTTCACATGCCTTGATTCAATCCACTGACAGAACGTCAACCCCGGTATACCACATCGCTCCAATTCACTCTATTCCTTGCCCTCCTTTCACCCTCCTCCATCTTCAGGCCCCGATCACACAAAATCTTTTTCACTCCATCTTTCCACCTCCAGTTTGGTCTCCCTCTTCTCCTCGTTCCCTCCACCTACGACACATATATCCTCTTGGTCAATCTTTCCTCACTCATTCTCTCCATGTGCCCAAACCACTTCAAAACACCCTCTTCTGCTCTCACAACCACGCTCTTTTTATTTCCACACATCTCTCTTACCCTTACGTTACTCACTCGATCAAACCACCTCACACCACACATTGTCCTCAAACATCTCATTTCCAGCACATCCATCCTCCTGAGCAAAACTCTATCCATAGCCCACGCCTCGCAACCATACAACATTGTTGGAACCACTATTCCTTCAAACATACCCATTTTTGCTTTCCGAAATAATGTTCTCGACTTCCACACATTCTTCAAGGCCCCCAGAATTTTCGCCCCCTCCCCCACCCTATGATCCACTTCCGCTTCCATGGTTCCATCCGCTGCCAGATCCACTCCCAGATATCTAAAACACTTCACTTCCTCCAGTTTTTCTCCATTCAAACTCACCTCCCAATTGACTTGACCCTCAACCCTACTGTACCTAATAACCTTGCTCTTATTCACATTTACTCTTAACTTTCTTCTTCCACACACTTTACCAAACTCAGTCACCAGCTTCTGCAGTTTCTCACATGAATCAGCCACCAGCGCTGTATCATCAGCGAACAACAACTGAATCACTTCCCAAGCTCTCTCATCCCCAACAGACTTCATACTTGCCCCTCTTTCCAAAACTCTTGCATTTACCTCCCTAACAACCCCATCCATAAACAAATTAAACAACCATGGAGACATCACACACCCCTGCCGCAAACCTACATTCACTGAGAAACAATCACTTTCCTCTCTTCCTACACGTACACATGCCTTGCATCCTCGATACAAACTTTTCACTGGTTCTAACAACTTTCCTCCCACACCATATATTCTTAATACCTTCCACAGAGCATCTCTATCAACTCTATCATATGCCTTCTCCAGATCCATAAATGCTACATACAAATCCATTTGCTTTTCTAAGTATTTCTCACATACATTCTTCAAAGCAAACACCTGATCCACACATCCTCTACCACTTCTGAAACCACACTGCTCTTCCCCAATCTGATGCTCTGTACATGCCTTCACCCTCTCAATCAATACCCTCCCATATAATTTACCAGGAATACTCAACAAACTTATACCTCTGTAATTTGAGCACTCACTCTTATCCCCTTTGCCTTTGTACAATGGCACTATGCACGCATTCCGCCAATCCTCAGGCACCTCACCATGAGTCATACATACATTAAATAACCTGACCAACCAGTCAACAATATATATATATACATATATATATATATATATATATATATATATATATATATATATATATATATATATATATATATATATATATATATATATATAGATATGTATATATATATATATATATATATATATATATATATATATATATATATATATATATATATATATATATATATATATATATATATATATATATATATATATGTACATATATATATATATATATATATATATATATATATATATATATATATATATATATATATATATATATATATATATATATATATATATATATATATATATATATATATATATATATACATATATATATATATATACATATATATATACATATATATATACATATATATATATATATATATATATATATATATATATATATATATATATATATATATATATATATATATATATATATATATATATATATATATATATATATATATATATATATATATATATATATATATATATATACTATACTATACTATACGAATAGTATGAAAGAAAAGAAAGATATATATATATATATATGTATATATATATATATATATGTATATATATGTATATATATATATATGTATATATGTATATATATATATATATATATATATATATATATATATATATATATATATATATATATATATATATATATATATATATATATATATATATATATATATATATGTATATATATATATATATATATATATATATATATATATATATATATATATATATATATATATATATATATATATATATATATATATATATATTATCCCTGGGGATAGGGGATTAAGAATACTTCCCACGTATTCCCTGCGTGTCGTAGAAGGCGACTAAAAGGGGAGGGAGCGGGGGGCTGGAAATCCTCCCCTCTCGTTTTTTTTTTTTAATTTTCCAAAAGAAGGAACAGAGAATTGGGCCAGGTGAGGGTATTCCCTCAAAGGCCCAGTCCTCTGTTCTTAATGCTACCTCGCTAACGCGGGAAATGGCGAATAGTTTAAAAGAAAAAGAAAGAAATATATATATATATATATATATATATATATATATATATATATATATATATATATATATCTTTCTTCTTTCTTCCAAACTATTCGCCATTTCCCGCATTAGCGAGGTAGCGTTAAGAACAGAGGACTGGGCCTTGAGGGAATACCCTCACCTGGCCCAATTCTCTGTTCCTTCTTTTGGAAAACTTAAAAAAAAACGAGAGGGGGAGGATTTCCAGCCCCCCGCTCCCTCCCCTTTTAGTCGCCTTCTACGACACGCAGGGAATACGTGGGAAGTATTCTTTCTCCCCTATCCCCAGGGATAATATATATATATATATATATATATATATATATATATATATATATATATATATATATATATATATATATATATATATTCCTGGTAAATTATATGGGAGGGTATTGATTGAGAGGGTGAAGGCATGTACAGAGCATCAGATTGGGGAAGAGCAGTGTGGTTTCAGAAGTGGTAGAGGATTTGTTGATCAGGTGTTTGCTTTGAAGAATGTATGTGAGAAAGACTTAGAAAAGCAAATGGATTTGTATGTAGCATTTATGGATCTGCATACGGCATATGATAGAGTTGATAGAGATGCTCTGTGGAAGGTATTAAGAATATATGGTGTGGGAGGCAAGTTGTTAGAAGCAGTGAAAAGTTTTTATCGAGGATATAAGGCATATGTACGTGTAGGAAGAGAGGAAAGTGATTGGTTCTCAGTGAATGTAGGTTTGCGGCAGGGGTGTGTGATGTCTCCCTGGTGGTTTAATTTGTTTATGGATGGGGTTGTTAGGGAGGTGAATGCATGAGTTCTGGATGAGAGAGCTTGGGAAGTGAGTCAGTTGTTGTTCGCTGATGATAAAGCGCTGGTGGCTGATTCATGTGGGAAACTGCAGAAGCTGGTGACTGAGTTTGGTAAAGTGTGTGAAAGAAGAAAGTTAAGAGTAAATGTGAATAAGAGCAAGGTTATTAGGTACAGTAGGGTTGAGGGTCAAGGCTACTGGGAGGTAAGTTTGAATGGAGAAAGACAGGAGGAAGTAAAGTGTTTAAGATGTCTGGGAGTGGATCTGGCAGCGGATGGAACCATGGAATCGGAAATGGATCATAGGTCGGGGAGGGGGCGAAAATCCTGGGAGCCTTGAAGAATGTGTGGAAGTCGAGAACATTATCTCGGAAAGCAAAAATGGCTATGTTTGAAGGAATAGTGGTTCCATCAATGTTGTATGGTTGCGAGGCGTGGGCTATGGATAGAGTTGTGTGCAGGAGGGTGGATGTGCTGGAAATGAGATGTTTTAGGACAATGTGTGGTGTGAAGTGGTTTGATCGAGTAAGTAACGTAAGGGTAAGAGAGATGTGTGGAAATAAAAAGAGCGTGGTTGAGGGAGCAGAAGAGGGTGTTTTGAAATGGTTTGGGCACATGGAGAGAATGAGTGAGGATAGATTGACCAAGAGGATATATGTGTCGGAGGTGGAGGGAACGAGGAGAAGTGGGAGACCAAATTTAAGGTGGAAAGATGGAGTGAAAAAGATTTTGTGTGATCGGGGCCTGAACATGTAGGAGGGTGAAAGGAGGGCAAGGAATAAAGTGAATTTCATCGATGTGGTATACCGGGGTTCACGTGCTGTCAGTGGATTGAATCAGGGCATATGAAGCGTCTGGGGTAAACCATGGAAAGCTGTGTAGGTATGTATATTTGCGTGTGTGGACGTGTATGTATATACATGTGTATGGTGGTGGGTTGAGCCATTTCTTTCGTCTGTTTCCTTGCGCTACCTCGGAAACGCGGAGGACAGCGACAAAGCAAAAAAAAAAAAAAAAAAAAAATATATATATATATATATATATATATATATATATATATATATATATATATATATATATATATATATATATATATATATATATTTAAACTATTCGCCATTTCCCGCGTTAGCGAGGTAGCGTTAAGAACAGAGGACTGGGCCTTTTTTGGAATATCCTCACCTGGCCCCCTCTGTTCCTTCTTTTGGAAAATTAAAAAAAAAACGAGAGGGGAGGATTTCCAACCCCCCGCTCCCTCCCCTTTTAGTCGTCTTCTACGACACGCACGGAATACGTGGGAAGTATTCTTAATCCTTTATCCCCAGGGATAATATATATCTACCATATCGTTTCCCTTGCCCCAATACGTTGATTCCCTTCGTCTACCACGTTGATTCTCTTGTTCTACCACGTCGCTTCTCTTGGTCTACCACGTCAAAGCCCTTGGTTCTACCAAGGTGCTTCCGTGATATACCACCCTGCACCCCATTGTTTTCCATATCCTTTCTCGTGGTCTACTTCGTTGTTTTTCTTGGTTTACCATCTCGATTCCCTTGTTGTTTCATGTTCCTGCCCTTGAGCTACAATGTTGTTTCTATTGGTCTACCAGTTGGTTTCCCTCTGTTTACCACATCACATCTATAGATGTACCACGTTCTCCTTGTTTACCTCATTCCTTCCCTTGGTCTACCTTGTCGCTTCTCGGTCTGCGACGTTACTTTTTTAGTCTACCAAATTTCTACCCTTGGTCTTCCACGTAGTTTCCTTTGGTTTACCACACTGCTGCCGTTACTCTACCACTTCATTTCTCTTGATCTACTTGGTCGCGTACCTTGGTCTACCGCGTTGCTTCCTTTGGTCTCCCAGACTGCTTCACTTGGCCCAGTTGATTGATTCCCTTGCTCTGCATCGTACTCTCCTTTATCAATCATGCTCCATTTCTTGGTCTATCACGTTGCTTCCATTCATCTTTCTTTCCTTAGTCTACTATGCTGCTTCCACTGGTCTTCTACATCGCATCCCGTGGTCTACTACATTGCTTCCTTTGATCAAGCAAGTCGTTTCTCTTAGTCTACCATATTGCTTCCCTTAGTCTACCACGTCGCCTTCCTTGGTCTACCTAGTCATTTTCCTTTGTCTACCACGTCGCTTCTCTTGGTATATCACATTCTTTTCCTTGTATACAACGTTCCTTCCCCTAGTCTACTTCGTCGCTTCTCTTGGTCTATGACTCCGCTTCTTTTGGTGTATCAAATTTCTTCCCTTGACCTACCACTTCGTTTTCCTTGGTTTGCCACATTGCTTTCCTTGGTATACCACTTTGTTCCCCTTGGTATATCACGTTGTTTCCCTTGGTATAACACGTTGTTCCCCTTGGTATAACACGTCGTTTCCCTTGGTTTGCCACTTTGCTTCCTCATATCTCTAAAGTTGCTTCCCTTTGTCTACTACGTTGCTTTCCTTAGCCTACCTAATTGCTTTCCTTGCTCTACTACGTTCCATCCCTTTTTCTACCATGTCGCCTCCCTTTATCTGGTCCTTTGGTCTACCACGTCGCTTCTTCTGGTCTACCACATGTCTCTCTTGGTCTACCACGTCGCTTCATTTGGCCTACAATATCGCTTCCCTTTGTCAACCACATTCCTTTCCTTGGTCTACCTTGTAGGTTTTTGTAGCCTACCATGTTGTATTTTCTTGTTCTACCACGCTGCATCACCTTGTCTACCATGTCTTTTCTCTTGATCTACTAGGTCACTTCCCTTCGTCTACCACGTTCTTTCTCTTGATCTACCACATTACATTCCTTAAAGCAATACTTCTCTTCCCTTGGTCTGCCATATCATTTATCTTGGTCTACCACGTTGATTTCCTTGGTCTACTACCTTGATTCCCTTGGTCTACTACGTAACTTCCCTTGGTCTACAAATTTGTTTCCTTGATCTGCTATGTCGCATCCCTTGGTGTATCACGTTGATTCCCTTGGTCTACCACGTTGAGTCCCTTGGTCTACCACGTTGAGTCCCTTGGTCTACCACGTACATTCACTTGGTTTACTATGTTGCTTCCTATGTCTGCCACGCCACTTCCCTTGGTCTATCACGTTGTTTCTCCTTATCTAACATGCTTCACCACTTGGTACACTACGTCGCATCCCTTAGTCTACCACGTTGTTTTCCTTGGTTTACCACCTCGCCTCCTTTGTTCTACCATGTCGCCTCCCTTGGACTACAATGTTGCTTCCCTTTATCTACCGAGTCGTTTCCTTCTGTCTACCACGTCGTTCCTATTGGTGTAGCACTTTCTCCTTTGTCTACCACGTTCCTTCCCTTGGTATACCTCGTCGCTTCTCTTGGTCTGAGGCGTTGCTCGTTTTGGTCTACCACATTTTTTCCCTTGGTCTATCACGTGGTCTCCCTTAGTTTACCTCACTGCTGCCGTTGCTCTACCACAACACTTTCCCTTGGTCTACTTGGTCGCGTACTTTGGTCTACCGCGTTGCTTCCTTTGGTCTCCTAAACTGCTTCACTTGGCCTAACTGATTGCTTCCCTTGCTCTGCGTCCCTTGGTATACCATGCTCCATCCCTTGGTCTATCACGTTGCTTCCATTCATCTGGCTTTCCTTAGTCTACTATGCTGCTTCCACTGGTCTTCTACATCGCATCCCTTGGTCTACTACGTTCCTTCCTCTGATCAACCAAGTCTTTTCCCTTGGTCTACATCGTTCCTTCATTTGGTCTACCATGTTGCTTCCCTTGGTCTACCATTTTGCTTCCCTTTGTGTTCCTCGCCGCTTTTCTTGGTCTACCATGTCGTTTCCCTTGGTTTTAGGCATCGTATTCTTACGTCTACGTATCACTTCTATTGGCCTACTACATGGTTTTCTTTGTTCTACCATACCACGTTGCTTCTCTATGTCTAACACGTTACATCTCTTCGTTTACCAAGTCAAATCCCTTGGTCTAACATGTCGCTTCTCTCAGTCTACCACGTTGTTTTGCTTGGACTACCACGTTCCTACTCTTGGTCTGCCTTGTTCATTCAGTTGGTCTACCACGTTGCTTCCCTTGGTGTAGCAAGCCGTTTCCCTTGGTCCACCATGTCGCTTCCCTTTATCTACCACGTTGATGCCCTTGATCCACCATGTCGCTTCCCTTGGTCTACTACATTGATTCTCTTGGTCTCTCATGTCTCTTCCCTTACTCTACCACTTCACATCCCGCAGTCTAGCACGTCGCTTCCCTTGGTCTACCACATAGCATCCCTTGGTCTACCACGTCACTTCCCACGGTCTACGATGTTGTTTTTCTTGGACTACCAAGTTGTTTTCCTTGATCTACCGCGTTCCTTCCCTTTGTCTACCTCGTAAGTTCTCTGGTTTATCACGTTGTTTTTCTTGGTCTACCATGTCGGTTTCCGCAGTCTAGCGCGTCGCTTCCCTTGGTCCACCACATCGCATCCCTTGATTTACCACGTCACTCCCCGTGGTCTACCATGTTGTTTTCCTTGATCTACCACGTTTCTGCCTTTGGTCTACCTCATAGGTACCCTTGGTTTACCATGTTGTTTTCCTTAGTCTACCACGTCGCTTCTCTTGGGGTGCCACGTCGCTTCCCTTACTTTGCCACAACGTTTTCCTTGCTTCTTTTGATCTAGCACGTCGCATCCCTTTGTGTACCAAGTTGCTTCCCTTGGTCTACCACGTTGTTTTTCTTGATTTACCACAATCCTTTCCTTGATCTACCACGTCACTTCCCTTGTTCTCCCACGTTTTTTTCCTTGACCGCGTTACTTCCTACGTTTTAACACGTCGCTCCCCTTAGTCTACCACATTTGATAAATGTTCCACTAAATTCCATCTTGCTTTAAAGTTTCTAACCCTTCTTAAGTACCTCCTGGCTTGAATCTGTAACAATTGTAACCAGGGATGGAGGAAACATGTTAGGACGCCTGCCTAAGCCCAAGAAAAGCAGTCAGTGTGTGTATTTTTGTGTTATCAATACACTTTTTCAGGCAGAACATTTGTGTTGTTTTATGTTATCATGTCAATTACTTTTCATATTTTGTGGTGCTGAAAATTGCTAAGAACTGAGACGTTCATCGAAAGGAAAGACATTCTTTCAGGGTAACGTTAGTTGAGGGAGAACGAACCGTGGTAGAACACCCTAATGAAGTTAATGGAACTTGATCATTGGTCCTAACATTGATGGGCCGTATGCCGTTCGGTTCAAGCCATTTCTAAGACTATTTCTATCATTCATATAGAATTTCCTCTGTTATTTCAGCATACCATCAGGTAATCTGACTATGTCTTAAATTAATAGAGTATGCTGATGTAAGCAGATCCTGGAGGAAAAGCTAACTTCAGCTGTAGACACAGTAAACGTTCTCACCCACACGATAGATAACCTTCAGGGGATCGTTGAAAACATCTTACTGGGTGTGTCAAAGAGTGAGCAACCGACGTCAAGGAGCTGAGCTGAAGTACCCATGCTATCTCCCTCTTCTCCCAGTCACATACACACCATGGTTGCGAACGGCAAAATATAGCCTCCAGGCTATGGATGAAGTGAAGGTCAACGAACACAAGGTTTGGCAGGTTTGTAACTCATCTAAGGTCAACATGAGGAGTTCTGCACTAGGAACCCTTAACACCGTAAAAGATTCTGCTTTAACAGACTTTTTATGTCGTCATGAAGCTACAAACAACATACTCAAAGGAAGATCCAAGAAGCTCCCGAAGAAATATCGCTAAATTGTTCGTCGTGTCAAAGACAAATTGATGATCCTATAATTTCTGAACTACTAACCAGGCTTGGCACCGGGAACACCCTCTTCAGTAAGGTTCTCAGCTTTAACAATGAGTTAGTTAACCGTTGATATTAGTGACCGTTCAGCGCTAAACAGGCTCCATCTATGACCATTTAGCTCCAACCGCTTTCCCTCGGACTGGTGACCTCACTACGTCCTGTCAGTAATGGTGACCGTTTGGTGCAAACCACGTTCCCTTAGTAATGATGTCCGTTTAGCACTAACCACGCTCCGTCAGTGATAGTGACAGTTTAGCGTTAGCCATGCTCCGTCAGTGATAGTGACAGTTTAGCGTTAACCATGCTCCGTCAGTGATAGTGACCGTTTAGCGTTAACCATGCTCCGTCAGTGATAGTGACCGTTTAGTGCTAACCACGCTCCGTCAGTGATAGTGACCGTTTAGTGCTAACCACGCTCCGTCAGTGATAATGGCAGTTTAGCGTTAACCATGCTCCGTCAGTGATAGTGACCGTTTAGTGCTAATCACTTTGCCTCAGTGTAGTGAACATTTAGTGCTAACTACGCTCCTTCAGTAGTGGTTACCACTTACTGTGTCCTATCACGTGAAGCTAGTCGACGACTAGCACATCTAATCCCTATAATCTGGAAAGTACGTAGAAAATACACTACCTACAGCACAGAATAGTCTGGAGATCACAATGTAGCATGCAACTTGGTTTCGTGAGGTGTTGGAGTAATTATTGACCAGCCAAGGTTTCCAGGAATCCCTGAACACGATCATTCATTTTTGTACCACATACCTGGCCAGTTGTTAGAAGACGTGCTGTTCTTTGATTCTTCTAGTCATTCTTATTCTTCATTCTTTAATGTAGTGTGACAGGCAACTACTTTCGTCCAGTCATTAAACACCGGTGAACTCTTTCATATATCCATACACAGTATCGAGATCCATTCCACATTAGCCTTACCTCCACGCTTCACCATGTTTTCCATGATTCCTTGCTCTAAGCACTTCCATTTCTTAAGTGTTTTACTGTTGTTTTGCTACTTTCTTTGTGATATTTTTCTGTTCTAATTACACGTTTCTATCTGGAAGTTGTTGACACGTTAAGAAAGGATGAAAGATGCTGGGATGAATTAAAGGTGTAAGAACATGTTTCCTGATGAAGCATATGAGACATATGGGGGGTATAAGTTATTGATGAAGATGTGGTTTGATGATACACTACGTTTGATCGAAAGTGTATCAGTGCATGATCAATGATTGCGAAGTTCAATTGTGGGAGATTAAGGATTTCTTTCGCGGTTACAAATGCGGCGTGTAATGATAGATGGGAGAGGTTAAAGATGACCTCTAGAGAAAGCATTCAGGAGCATCAGATGATATATAGATCCAGAGTAAAAAACATTCATAATGGGTAACTTGAGAGGATGCGTTAGACTTAAGGAGGTTATGGGGAGGTGATGAGTGCAAATGACACCGGCGAACAGATACTGTGTGGTCATCAGAGAGCATTAGAAATATCAAGACACAACACCGTGTAACACAATTTTGTTCCTGGGTGGTAAAAGCGATTTCCTCATTGCTTATGTGTAAAACTTTGCTTTTGTGATCAAGACAGTAGCATTTTCAAATTTACCCATATCCAATTAGACAACAGGCGAATATGCATTTGATTCACATAGTCAGAAAAACAACAAAATATGAATCAAAATTAACATGCATTTAAAGTTAAGCAAGATTTAGAAGTGATTGTTTTTCTAGATTTACGATTGTAATATAAACCATTTGCACGAATTAGACCCCAAATATGATCTCCCATTATGTTTTCGTTATATTTTCCCTAGTAATGGCGTTCAACTCCCAGCATATCTTTGTGGAAGCACTCGCCTTGCTCCTCCGAATACGCTCTCATGTTCTCCTTGAAATAATCAGGATGATCGTCAAGGATATGGACTTTGAGGGACATCCTGCAGCGCATTTCTCCGTAGTTTTACACCATAGCCTCAACCAACTCCACATACTTTTTGGCCTTGTGATTGCCCAGGAAGCCCCGAACCAGTGCAACAAAGATGTACCAAGCTGCTTTCTCCTTCCTAGTGAGCTTCTTCGGGAATTCCTTGCACTCCAGGAACTTTATCTGTGGTCCGACGAAGACACCGGCTATAACCTTTACCTCAGACAGTGTAGGGAAGAAGTCTTGAAGGTATATGAAGACTGCAGACTCCTTGTTTAAAATTGTAACAAGCTGTTTCATAAGGCCTAATTTTATGTGCAGTGGTGGTATCAACATCTTCAGAGGTTCTACCAGTGGCTCCCACTCGACGTTGTTCATCCCCACAAAAATTCGGTCAGCTATGGCCGGCCCCGCCTGTGTAGTGCGCCGCGTTCCCTGTTGTCCCAAAGGCAGAAATAGCTGGAAAACTTGGTAAAACCGCCTTGGAGACCCATCAAGAATGCCACCATTTTGAAGTCTCTGATGACCTCCCAGTTGTACTCTTCATACTTCAAGGCGTCTAGCAAGGTCTTGACACTGCTGTATATTTCTCTGAGGTGCACTGAGTGACCCAAGAGAAGAGATGAGTACTTCATCCCCAGCACGGATTTGAGGTTCTTGGATGAGCTGTCAATAAAGAGGCGCCACTCGTTCGGGTTACAGGCGAATCCGACTCCCTCGAGCAGACAGGTTACACTGTAGAAGAAGGAAAGCCCATCTTGACGGGTGAAGAAGCTGGAAAAACTTAGGTGACGCCTCCTCTGATCTGTGACTTGGCACTGGACTTTGTGACTCCAAGATCTCTGATCAAGTCGTTGATATCTTTTTGACCGGGATTGTAAGGGTTTCCCTCAGCTGCAGTTTGATCCCTTACAGGCATGCCGAAATGTGCCTTGTAGGCCTCGCACATCTTAGCTGATGCTGCCATGGAGTACTTTTTCGCTGTTGCTTTGATAAATTGGCAGAAAACATAGTAAAATGTGTCTGCCGTATGCTTGCAGCCTCTAGATGCCATCTCAGAAAAATGTATGTATATGTATCCACTTAGGTAGCTAGATCTGAACTGAACTGGCTGGCTCAAGGCCCTTACATTTATACCATTATTCATACCACTGGAAACAAAAAGTTCTGTGTCAGCTTCTCGGTTCTGAATCTATCTGGAATGTTCTGAAAAAGAGGTGAATATCAAAATAGCACTGTCCTGATCACAAAAGCAAAGCTTCAAGGAAATAAGAGTCAATTTCTATGCTTTTAGACATAATCAATTATAAAATAACATTTATTACCCAGGAACAAAAAAAAAAGAAAAGAAATTTACACAGTGTAATTCAAACATAAAGACGCATGGAATACAGGGTAGAAGGCAAGATTTTCATTGATTAGTTTATGGCAGAAGCCTAGATAAATGAAACACCAGGGGCCAGCAGAAACACGACTGGAAATGTTGAGACATTCAAACAGTGGCCACTATGGAGTTGGGTAGCCGGGACAAGAAAAATCATCATGTAAGGAAAGCTCTGGCTGATGAAGAACTTCGTCAAAGGTGTGAATAAAACTAGCCCTGGGTTCACATATTTGAGGAACAAAATCCCCAGAATCGGTAATCCAAAAAATGAAGGAGGGTATATTTGTGGGAATCACAGATCACGAAACTGCTTCGAGATAAAAATTTAGAAGAGCTAAATGACGTTGAAAAAAACTGTATGGCTGTCATTTAAGGGAGTTTGCAAAGATTTTTTGGGAATCACAGATCAGAAAACTACTGTGATGTTGTAAAAGAAATCTATTGACTTCATATAAAGCATTATGGGTCACGTTCTTAGACTTTTTTTTCGGAAAATCTTGGGGCAATCACTGATGAGTACCGTAAAAGATTTCACCAGGATATTTTGGACATGGAAAAGCGGTACCAATGAAAGTGGAGCCCCTCTATGTTAGCAGATTACTGCATGACACGAAGGAGGGATGTTCTTTAGGCCAAATTTAGCCGAAAATTGTACACTTCTACATTTTACTGGTAAGTTTTAGGTGTAATAGCAGCCTTATCTATGAATGAGAAATATACACATATTGTAGAATGCATTTGCTCTGTTACCTAGAGACCATGCCTGATAGAAAAATTCTAAAAGCTGAGTGGAATTCAGCGCACAAAGTACTATAACTTCCATCTTTTTCAGTTCGAGGGGCAAAAAGAGTTTAATTTTTGTTAACCAGTGTCGTCAAACGTGGTAGCTTTTACAATCACAGTCTTTACGCCTCAGCAGAGGAAATATTCCCATATCAATGGGACTGTTTAAGGTGTTTCAGTTAATGTGTCCGGTGCTTTGCTAGGCGTGTAACATTTCTTAAAAGTCGATTTCGAGACCACAGTGTCATGATCATGTCATTCATCATGGAGACGACACAGAGTATGCATAGAGCCATTACTGCCCTTTATAATGAGGGTTATAGCAAGGTGGAAATAGCCAGGCGTATTAGCATGTCCTACAACATTGGCATTGTGGATACGTCGATATGAGGACACAGGTAGCACAGACGTGGTCTCCCTCGTTGCACAACACCAGAACAAGACTAGATTCCCAGTACAATTCTTTAGTGAAACACATCAATTCTTTATTTCT
Organism: Panulirus ornatus; assembly: GCF_036320965.1. Taxonomy (NCBI): domain Eukaryota; kingdom Metazoa; phylum Arthropoda; class Malacostraca; order Decapoda; family Palinuridae; genus Panulirus; species Panulirus ornatus. Next base: position 48,535,000 of record NC_092231.1, read on the forward strand.
CTCTGGTTAATATACATACTGTATATAAGCAATTATATCAATGTAGTCCTCTGTTTATCACTGATGCAGACTATTGCAGTTGCAATGCGTGCCCGTCCATTCACTAGCGCTTCCACTATTTGCGATGACCTTGGTATACCACGCAGCCATCAACCTGTCCACAACAGACACCACAGCAGGGAGGGTGCACAGGCAGAGACCTGCACTGACACCCAGGCTCACCTACATAAATATGGAGCAGAGGTTGGCATACCTGCTGGAGTAGGACGACCAACTGGTGTGCTTCTGGGAAATGGTCGTTTTCTGTGATGAGAAAACATTCTCTGCCGAACGCCCTTACAGCAGCAGGTCACATCTGGTGACAACCAAGCACTATCTCTCTCTCTCTCTCTCTCTCTCTCTCTCTCTCTCTCTCTCTCTCTCTCTCTCTCTCTCTCTCTCTCTCTCTCTCTCTATTTGCTGTTTCATAGGTTATGCCCGGAACCATCTTACACCCTCCATACCAGGATTGTTGGCCTGACTTTCTGTCTCATCGAAATGGGACTACAAGGCTAGTCCAGCCATCTTACAACCATCATACACTTAATCAAACCTTGCTTATCATTATCACTTTTCACATATAGGTACCCTTATCAATTCCTTTCCGCTCAAATATTCATAAGCATCATCATGACAAAATCCATTAAATCTATTACCCTTAGCTCCCGGCATCATGGAGTGTTAAGAATCTCTGGGTTTCTCCCTGACTCTACGGCCAACGAGAGGGAGGACTTTGGCAGTAGAAGTACCGGCCCCTCCCATAAACTTTCCATTTTCAACGGTTAGACCTTCTTCTTTTTCTATTCACTTTACCAACATTCATGGTGTCTCTAGCAACCCATTCTCAGTTGACCACCATCTGTCTAGTACCTCTCCTAATATCTTACCACTGTCTGAGACACAGTTGTCTGATGATGTTCTCACTCTTCCTGCTCTTATATCTATAACCTCCACTCACGATTCTGGTTCAATGGTGGTGTTTGTACTAATTCCAACATAAATACCTGTTGCACCTCTCAAGGACCATTAATCTTCAAACTATGATGTTATGTCGTTCAAGATCTACTACCAAACTTTTCCTATGTTTTCCCCATTCCTTTCCTAATTCTACATTTTCTTATATTCTCTTTCGGCTATCTAAACTCCGGCTATGAGACTGACACCCTATCACCCGCAAGTCGAGATCCTCTACCTCGGGGATTTCAACGTTCACCACAGGCAATAGTAGAATTCCTCCCATACAGATGGTGGAGGGATTGAAGCTCTCACGTTCAGCATTCTCAGGATTTAGAGCAAATGATCTCCCATCCTACCTATATACCTGACCGCTGTGACCACTCTCCTAATATTCTGGATTTGTTTTTTACCTCTAGTCCATCCCGCTGTAAATGGTCAATCTCACCTCAAATTGGTTCAACTGATCACACTCTCATTAATGCATCTATTCTATGAGCATTTCCTCCTCCAGCAGCACCTTCTAAGTGTAAATGCTAGCACCTGAACAAAGTTGACTGGAAAAACATACGTAACTACTTTTCTGGATTTGCTTGGATGAATTACTGTTTCTTATGTAGTGATGCTTCTATCTCCGCCAACGGCACAGCGGAGGTTATTCTTGCGGGATTGGAAGCATTTCTCCCGTCTTCCTCTAATACGAGTATTTCATCCAATCCCTGGTTCAACCGTTCTTGTTCTGAGACCATTCAGAAAAAGGATTAGGCATATCGGGTTAGGAAAACTCATCTTTTATCCATGCCCGTAATTGCTGCAAACTCGTTATCCGTGAGGTGAAGCGTTCCTTTATTCAAAGGAAATACGATAACCTCTCCTCATCATCCACTGATGTTTTCTCTAGGTCTATCTAGTCTTTAGCTAAGGGCATGTCTAACCATTTCTGTCTCTCACTTTTCCTTTCTGACGGTACTCTCCTTGGCTCCCGTTTCTCCTCTAACTTCACCTTGGATGACTCTAACATTCCTTCACCCCTTGATGCTCGTCTTACTAATCCTATGCCTCTTCCTAAAATCTCTTTTAGGACTGTCCGAAAAGCGCCTCTTTCTCTGGACACAAGCAAGGCTTATGGTCCTGATGGCATCCATCCTTGTGTACTGAAAGATTGTGCCTCTGAACTTGCTCCTGGGCTTGTTTCGTCTGTTCCTTTTCTGTTTAAAAACCAAAACTTTTCCTTGTCCTTGGAAGCATGTATTGATACATCCCATCTCTAAGAAGGTGGCCGTTCTGACCATTCTAACTATCGCCCTATTGCTTTGACATTTACTAAATCCAAAGTCTTTGAATCTCTCCTCAGCTCCCATATCCATAAACATCTCAAAGATCAGTCTTCTCTCTGATCCATCGGTGATATTTTTTCTTATCTTACTAATGTCTGGTGGTCATCCCTGAAAAATTTTGGGGAGTCATGTGCAGTTGTCCTTGACATATCTAAGGCTTTTGACAGGGTGTGGTATTGTGGTTTTATCTCTAAACTCCCCTCTTTTGGCTTCCCTCCCTCACTTTGCTCCTTCATACCTAGCTTCCTCTCTGTCCAATCTTTCTCTGTGGTTGTTGATGGATCAGCCTCTTCCCCTTTTCTCCATCAGCAGAGGTGTTTCTGAAGGTCTGTCCTGTCCCCTACACTTTTCCTCCTCTTTTCAACGATTTGCTCTCTTCCACAAATAATCCAATGCACTCGTATGCTGACGATTCAACACTGCATTTATCCACATCTTTCAATTCTGCTCCCTTTTCTCTCATTCAATCTCGTCTTGACACAGCTTGTAAATAAATTCAGACTTGGACAGGATATATCAGTGGGGTAGACAAAATCTTGTTTATTGCCTCAAGACCCTATTTCTACCCATCTCTCTATCGAAAACTCCACACAACTCTCGTCTCTCCACCTCTTAACTCAATGAACATACTTGGTATTACTGTCACATCCACTCTTTCTTGGAAACCCCACATTACAAAAATAGTTAAGTCTGCTTCTTAGAAACTGGGTGTCCTGTTTAGATGTCGAAACTTCTTTGCTGAACAGTTGCTCCGTTTATACAAGGGATTGTTTCCTCCCCCTATGGAGTACAGCTCTCACATTTGGGGTAGTTCTAGCTCTGTATCCTTACTTGACAGAGATGAGTCGAAAGCGATCCGCCTTATAAACTGTCGCAAGCTAACTTTCAAGGTTGACCCCGTTTCTCTACGCCGCAATGTTGATTCACTTTCCCCTCCTCTATTAGTATTACTTTGGTTTTTGCTACCGAGAGCTTGCTGCTGCGTCACACAATTATTGTGCAGCCATCAGCAACTCAAGGATGGGCCGTTTTCATACCTGTTTCTTTCCCTACGAATTTGAACTCTCTACCTTCTCATGTCTCCCAGTAACTATGATCTGGCACATTTCAAAAGACAGGTCTTTAATGTCCAACAAAATTCGTAAATTCTTTCCCTTGTCTTTTCTTTTACAGTTTCATAATTTTCTCTATATTTTGTCCGTGACTGGAGCCTAAAACATAGATAAAAGGTTTTACGCCCATCATGTTGTGGAGTGAGTGGAGGTGTGACTGAAAGGTTGTTTAGATGGTTACACGCAGGGGGTGTTGGGTAGCTTTTAGATGTGAGCCCGGATCGTTTCACGGAGGGAGAGTATTTTGAAGTGTTGGAAGAGATTATGTTACTTTCTGTGAGGATAATCTGCCCCGAGCCAGAATCTTTTTATCACCTCCATAACAGCAGCCGGATCCACGCCTGTCGGTCAGTTAAGGCGTGGTTTGAGGAACACCCGGGAGTCACACCCACCCACATCCTCTGACCGAAGCTCTACCGAACATATCTGGGCGGTCATGAATAAAGACTTCCCACACAACGGCCATCGCAGTCACGCTACGGTAATTAGTAATGCCTTGCAGGCATGGGACCATTTTCGTAGCCCAGAGGGACAACAGCTGACATCAGAGTTGGTGGCCTCCATGCCCTGACGCTTGAACACTGTTCTGGATGCGCGAGGTGATCAAACCAAGTTATAATGTATTTAACGTGAGATGCTGTTACTCTTTATCTTACCTATTATCTTACTGATACCTTGAAGTCTAATGAATGTATGAGTACCAAGCGCTACTTAAGATTACATATGCATTTATTCCTTGTCGATGTTACGCAAAGGAACATTGTGTATTGTAAGTGTCTAAAGTGGATAATGTCCTTATACTGTCATTCCTGGTTAATATAACCATAGAAATCTTATTCATATGGAAAATGTTCATGACAGCCGGGAGAATATGTCGTATATATTACATGACGACCATTGTGGCATGCAGTGCTAACACCTTCACTCCTGGTCCTCTACCATCTCCGAAAATCTTATGTCTGATGTGTTTTATTGTCATGAATATCATTTTTCAGATACTTTTTTGAGGGAAAGGACATATAATTGAATCGACATCATATAAGCTTTGGGAGCGCCGTAATTCTAAATCAACTTAAGATGTAATAGAAAAAGGGAAAAACTATCTGCAGAAGTTGATAGTATGTCATCTAAGTGTTATCCAATTTTTCTGATGGTGAGGTTACCACAGGCAGTAAATAAGCTAACTACATTCTACCTATTTCTTCTCCAGAGGAACTGTGGGTGGCGTTGTTGGTGATGGTGGTGGTGTGGGGCACGGTACTGTGGCTGCTGCAGAGGACGTGGTGGTGGATGACAGGAGGTCGCAAAGTCAGGTTCAGCATCTCCCTCTTGTACAGCTGGGGAGCACTCCTGGAGCAGCCGTGTACTGACCCCTCCATCTGTGTCTCGGCCCAAGTAAGGACCTTCTTCTCCCTCACTGAATGTCACACATAGTCATCGGACCAATGATATTCTTTCAGCAACATTTTATGAAATATATGTCAAAATATAAAGTATTTACTTCAACGTCACTTTCCTCAGGCCCATATTTTCTCTAGTGACATCAATGATGTCGAAGTAGTACGATAAACAGTAGTCTGAGATTTCTTTCCCGCTGATTATATTAATGTTTTCCTCGCTAGTGACTTTTGTGCTTCATTCTCCTGTAATTACTTCGTCACGAATAAAACTAAGAAATAGCTCGATATATCTTTCTATCATACTTCTCAAAATATAAGACAATGAGTGTCATACAAATCGGTATCTCCTCTACAGAAAACTCACTACTAATGTCCATTTACAAACTTCCTGATCAAATCAAAATTCAGCTTAATATACCGGATAATAAGATGTTTTCAACATGTTCATTTTAAGCATCATTTATACCAAGATTTGATATATTTGTCTTCGAACTCACAGGTTTGCTAGCTTTCATGATACACTAACTGGAATACACACATCTGCCTTTATAGGTCTTACAAAACTAACAGGAAAATTAGTTATATTCAACGTCATCACAGACAGGTGAAGACTTAATTTTTCCTAATAACCGAGACGGCTCAGGCAACAAAGGCTCTAGTCAAGGCTTTCTTATTGACACTATTATCATGTTTTTTTATTATACTTTGTCGCTGTCTCCCGCGTTAGCGAGGTAGCGCAAGTAAAACAGACGAAAGAATGGCCCAACCTACCCACATACACATGTATATATTTACACGTCCACACACACATATACATACCTATACATTTCAGCGTATATGTATATATATATATATATATATATATATATATATATATATATATATATATATATATATATATATATATATATATATGTATTTATTTATTTTGCTTTGTCGCTGTCTCCCGCGTTTGCGAGGTAGCGCAAGGAAACAGACGAAAGAAATGGCCCAACCCACCCCCATACACATGTATATACATACACGTCCCCACACGCAAATATACATACCCATACATCTCAATGTACACATATATATACACACACAGACATATACATATATACACATGCACACAATTCACACTGTCTGCCTTTATTCATTCCCATCGCCACCTCGCCACACATGGAATAACATCCCCCTCCCCCTCATGTGTGCAAAGTAGCGCTAGGAAAAGACAAGAAAAGCCCCATTCGTTCACACTCAGTCTCTAGCTGTGATGCAATAATACCCGAAACTACAGCTCCCTTTCCACATCCAGGCCCCACAAAACTTTCCATGGTTTACCCCAGACGCTTCACACGCCCTGATTCAATCTATTGACAACACGTCGACCCCGGTATACCACATCTATTCCTTGTCCGCCTTTCACCCTCCTGCATGTTCAGGCCCCGATCACTCAAAATCTTTTTCACTCAATCTTTCCACCTCCAATTTGGTCTTCCACTTCTCCTCGTTCCCTCCACCTCCGACACATATATCCTCTTGGTCAATCTTTCCTTACTCATTCTCTCCATGTGCCCAAACCATTTCAAAACACCCTCTTCTGCTCTCTCAACCACGCTCTTCTTATTTCCACACATCTCTCTTACCCTTACATTACTTACTCGATCAAACCACCTCACAACACATATTGTCCTCAAACATCTCATTTCCAGCACATCTACCCTCCTGCGCACTACTCTATCCATAGCCTACGCCTCACAGTCATATAACATTGTTGGAACCACTACTACTTCAAACATACCCATTTTTGCTTTCCGAGATAATTCTCTCGACTTCCACACATTTTTCAACGCTCCCAGAACTTTCGCCTCCTCCCCCAACCTGTGACTCACTTCCGCTTCCATGGTTCCATCCGCTGCCAAATCCAATCCCAGATATCTAAAACACATCACTTCCTCTAGTTTTTCTCAATTTAAACTTACCTCCAAATTGACTTGTCTCTCAACCCTACTGAACCAAATAACCTTGCTCTTATTCCCATTTACTCTCAGCTTTCTTCTTTCACACACTTTACCAAACTCAGTTACCAGCTTGTGCACTTTCTCATCCACATCAGCCACCAGCGCTGTATCATCAACTGACTCACTTCCTAAGCCCTCTCATCCACAACAGACTGCATACTTACCCCTCTCTCTAAAACTCTTGCAATCACCTCCCTAACAACCCCATTCACAAACGAATTAGATAACCATGGAGACATTTTGCAAACCTTCCGCAAACTGATATTCACTGAGAACCAATCCCTTTCCTCTCTCCATACTCGCACACATGTCTTACATCCTCGACAAAAATTTTCTACGGCTTCTAGCAGCTTGCCTCCTACACCATATACTATCAATACCTTCCGGAAATCATCTCTATCATCGCTATCATTTGCCTTCTCCGCATCCACATCCATTCTTCAAGGCAAACACCTGATCCACACATCCTCTACCACTTCTGGAACCACATTGCTCTTCCCTAATCTATGCTCTGTACATGCCTTCATCCTGTCAATCAATACCCTCCCATATAATTTAACAAGAATACTCAACAAACTTATATCGCTGTAATTTGAACACTCATTTTATCCCCTTTGCCTTTGTACAATGGCACTATGCATTCACTCCGCCAACAATCAGCCACTTCACCATGAGCCATACATACATTGAATATCCTCACCAACCAGTCAACTGCACGGTCATTCCATTTTTTAATAAATTCCACTGCAATACCATCCAAACCCACCGTCTTGCCGGCTTCCATCTTCCACAGAGCTTTCACTACCTCTTCTCTGTTTACCAAATTATTCTCCGTGACTCTCTCACTTCACACACCACCTCGACCAAACAACCATTTCAAAACACCCTCTTCTGTTCTCTCAACCGCGCTCTTTTTATTCCGACACATTTCTCTTACCCTATTATTACTTACCCGATCAAACCACCTCACACCACATATTGTCCTCAAACATCTCATTTCCAGCACATCCACCCTCCTCTACACAACTCTATCTATAGCCCACGCCTCGCAACCATATAACATTGTTGGAACCACTGTTCCTTCAAATATACCCATTTTTGCTTTCCGAGATAATGTTCTCGACTTCCACACATTCTTCAACGCTCCCAGAACTTTCACCCCCTCCCCAACCCTATGATTCAATTCCGCTTCCATGGCTCCTTCCGCTGACAAATCCACTCCCAGATATCTAAAACACTTTCCTTCCTCCAGTTTTTCTTCATTCAAACTTACCTCCCAATTCACTAGACCCTCTACCCTACTGTACATAATAACCTTGCTCTTATTCACATTTACTCTCATCTTTCTTCTTTCACACACTTTACCAAAATCAGTCACCAGCTTCTGCAATCTCTCACACGAATCAGCCAACAGCGCTGTATCATCAGCGAACAACAACTGACTCACTTCCCAAGCTCTCTTCCACAACAGACTGCATACTTGCCACTCTTTCCAAAACTCTTGCATTCACCTCCCTAACAACCCCATCTATAAACAAATTAAACAACAATGAAGACATCACACACCCCTGCCGGAAACCTACATTCACTGAGAACCAGTCACTTTCCTCTCTTCCTACACGTACACATGCCTTACATCCTCGATATAAACTTTTCACTGCTTCTAACAATTTCCCTCCTACACCATATATTCTTAATACATATCACAGAGCATTATTAAGAATATATGGTGTGGGAGGCAAGTTGTTAGAAGCAGTGAAAAGTTTTTATCGAGGATGTAAGGCATGTGTACGTGTAGGAAGAGAGGAAAGTGATTGGTTCTCAGTGAATGTAGGTTTGCGGCAGGGGTGTGTGATGTCTCCATGGTTGCTTAATTTGTTTATGGATGGGGTTGTTAGGGAGGTAAATGCAAGAGTCTTGGAAAGAGGGGCAAGTATGAAGTCTGTTGGGGATGAGAGAGCTTGGGAAGTGAGTCAGTTGTTGTTCGCTGATGATACAGCGCTGGTGGCGGATTCATGTGAGAAACTGCAGAAGCTGGTGACGGAGTTTGGTAAAGTGTGTGGAAGAAGAAAGTTAAGAGTAAATGTGAATAAGAGCAAGGTTATTAGGTACAGTAGGGTTGAGGGTCAAGTCAATTGGGAGGTGAGTTTGAATGGAGAAAAACTGGAGGAAGTGAAGTGTTTTAGATATCTGGGAGTGGATCTGTCAGCGGATGTAACCATGGAAGCGGAAGTGGATCATAGGGTGGGGGAGGGGGCGAAAATTTTGGGAGCCTTGAAAAATGTGTGGAAGTCGAGAACATTATCCCGGAAAGCAAAAATGGGTATGTTTGAAGGAATAGTAGTTCCAACAATGTTGTATGGTTGCGAGGCGTGGGCTATGGATAGAGTTGTGCGCAGGAGGATGGATGTGCTGGAAATGAGATGTTTGAGGACAATGTGTGGTGTGAGGTGGTTTGATCGAGTAAGTAACGTAAGGGTGAGAGAGATGTGTGGAAATAAAAAGAGCGTGGTTGAGAGAGCAGGAGAGGGTGTTTTGAAATGGTTTGGGCACATGGAGAGAATGAGTGAGGAAAGATTGACCAAGAGGATATATGTGTCGGAGGTGGAGGGAACGAGGAGAAGAGGGAGACCAAATTGGAGGTGGAAAGATGGAGTGAAGAGGATTTTGTGTGATCGGGGCCTGAACATGCAGGAGGGTGAAAGGAGGGCAAGGAATAGAGTGAATTGGAGCGATGTGGTATACAGGGGTTGACGTGCTGTCAGTGGATTGAATCAAGGCATGTGAAGCGTCCGGGGTAAACCATGGAAAGCTGTGTAGGTATGTATATTTTGCGTGTGTGGACGTGTGTATGTACATGTGTATGGGGAGGGTTGGGCCATTTCTTTCGTCTGTTTCCTTGCGCTACCTCGCAAACGCGGGAGACAGCGACAAAGTATAAAAAAAAAAAAAAAAAAAAAAAAAAAAATGTATATACATATATATATATATATATATATATATATATATATATATATATATATATATATATATATATATATATATATATATATATATATATATATATATATATATATATATATATATATATATATATATATATATATATATATATATATATATATATACATTTTTTTTTTTTTTTTTTTTTTTATACTTTGTCGCTGTCTCCCGCGTTTCCGAGGTAGCGCAAGGAAACAGACGAAGGAAATGGCCCAACCCACCCCCATACACATGTATATACATACGTCCACACACGCAAATATACATACCTACACAGCTTTCCATGGTTTACCCCAGACGCTTCACATGCCTTGATTCAATCCACTGACAGCACGTCAACCCCGGTATACCACATCGCTCCAATTCACTCTATTCCTTGCCCTCCTTTCACCGTCCTGCATGTTCAGGCCCCGATCACACAAAATCTTTTTCACTCCATCTTTCCACCTCCAATTTGGTCTCCCTCTTCTCCTCGTTCCCTCCACCTCCGACACATATACCCTCTTGGTCAATCTTTCCTCACTCATTCTCTCCATGTGCCCAAACCATTTCAAAACACCCTCTTCTGCTCTCTCAACCACGCTCTTTTTATTTCCACACATCTCTCTCCCCCTTACGTTACTTACTCGATCAAACCACCTCACACCACACATTGTTCTCAAACATCTCATTTCCAACACATCCATCCTCCTCCGCACAACTCTATCTATAGCCCACGCCTCGCAACCATACAACATTGTTGGGACCACTATTCCTTCAAACATACCCATTTTTGCTTTCCGAGATATTGTTCTCGACTTCCACATATTCTTCAAGGCTCCCAGAAATTTCGCCCCGTCCCCCACCCTATGATCCACTTCCGCTTCCATGGTTCCATCCGCTGCCAGATCCACTCCCAGATATCTAAAACACTTTACATCCTCCAGTTTTTCTCCATTCAAACTCACCTCCCAATTGACTTGACACTCAACCCTACTTAACCTAATAACCTTGCTCTTATTCACATTTACTCTTAACTTTCTTCTTTCACACACTTTACCAAACTCAGTCACCAGCTTCTGCAGTTTCTCACATATATACATATATATATATATATATATATATATATATATATATATATATATATATATATATATATATATATATATATATATATATATATATATATATAAATATATAAATATATATATATATATATATATATATATATATATATATATATATATATATATATATATATATATATATATATATATATATATATATGTGTGGTTTGAGGTGGTTTTTTTATTTCCACACATCTCTCTTACCCTTAACGTTACTTACACGATCAAACAACCTCAAACCACACATATATATATATATATATATATATATATATATATATATATATATATATATATATATATATATATATATATATATATATATTTATATACATGTGCATCGGGGTGGGTTGGGCCATTTCTTTCGTCTGTTTCCTTGCGCTATCTCGCAAACGCGGGAGACAGCAACAAAGCAAAAAAAAAAGAAAATATATATATATATATATATATATACGTATATATATATATATATATATATATATATATATATATATATATGTATATATATATATATATATATATATATATATATATATATATATATATATGTATATATATATATATATGAATATATATACATATATATATATATATATGTGTATATATATATATATATATATATATATATATATATATATATATATATATATATATATATATATATATATATATATATATATATATATATACATATACATGTATGTATGTATATGTACATATATATATATATATATATATATATATATATATATATATATATATATATATATATATATATATATATATATATATATATATATATATCCCTGGGGATAGGGGATTAAGAATACTTCCCACGTATTCCCTGCGTGTCGTAGAAGGCGACTAAAAGGGGAGGGAGCGGGGGGCTGGAAATCCTCCCCTCTCGGTTTTTTTTTTTTTTTTTCAATTTTCCAAAAGAAGGAACAGAGAATTGGGCCAGGTGAGGGTATTCCCTCAAAGGCCCAGTCCTCTGTTCTTAACGCTACCTCGCTAATGCGGGAAATGGCGAATAGTTTGAAAGAAAGAAAAGAAATATATATATATATATATATATATATATATATATATATATATATATATATATATATATATATATATATATATATATATATATATATATATATATACATACATATATATATACATACATATATATTCAATCCCTGGGGATAGGGGAGAAAGAATACTTCCCACGTATTCCCTGCGTGTCGTAGAAGGCGACTAAAAGGGGAGGGAGCGGGTGGCTGGAAATCCTCCCCTCTCGTTTTTTTTTTTAATTTTCCAAAAGAAGGAACAGAGAAGGGGGCCAGGTGAGGATTTTCCCTCTAAGGCCCAGTCCAATGTTCTTAACGCTACCTCGCAAATGCGGGAAATGGCGAATCGTATAGAAAAAAAAAATATACATATATACGTATATATATATATATATATATATATATATCTTTTTTTTTGCTTTGTTGCTGTCTCCCGCGTTTGCGAGATAGCGCAAGGAAACAGACGAAAGAAATGGCCCAACCCACCCCGATGCACATGTATATACATACACGTCCACACACGCAAATATACATACCTACACAGCTTTCCATGGTTTACCCCAGACGCTTCACATGCCCTGATTCAATCCACTGACAGCACTTCAACCCCGGTATACCACATCGATCCAATTCACTCTATTCCTTGCCCTCCTTTCACCCTTCTGCATGTTCAGGCCCCGATCACACAAAATCTTTTTCACTCCATCTTTCCACCTCCAATTTGGTCTCCCACTTCTCCTCGTTCACTCCACCTCCGACACATATATCCTCTTGGTCAATATTTCCTCACTCATTCCCTCCATGTGCCTAAACCATTTCAAAACACCCTCTTCTGCTCTCTCAACCACGCCCTTTTTATTTCCACACATCTCTCTTACCCTTACGTTACTTACACGATCAAACCACCTCAAACCACACATTGTCCTCAAACATCTCATTTCCAGCACATCCAGCCTCCTGCGCACAACTCTATCCATAGCCCACGCCTCGCAACCATACAAAATTGTTGGAACCACTATTCCTTCAAACATACCCATTTTTGCCTTGTGAGATAATGTTCTCGACTTCCACACATTCTTCAAGGCTCCCAGGATTTTCGCCCCCTCCCCCACCCTATGATCCACTTCCGATTCCATGGTTCCATCCGGTGCCAGATCCACTCCCAGACATCTAAAACACTTTCCTTCCTCCAGTTTTCTTCATTCAAACTTACCTCCCAATTGACTTGACCCTCAACCCTATTGTACCTAATAACCTTGCTCTTGTTCATATTTACTCTCAACTTTCTTCTTTCACACACTTTACCAAACTCAGTCACCAGCTTCTCCAGTTTCTCACATGAATCAGCCACCAGCGCTGTATCATCAGCGAACAACAACTGACTAACTTCCCAATTTCTCTCATCCACAACAGACTTCATACTTGTCCCTCTTTCCAAAACTCTTGCATTCACCCCCCTAACAACCCCATCAATAAACAAATTAAACAACCATGTAGACATCACACACCCCTGCCGCAAACCTACATTCACTGAGAACCAATCACTTTCCTCTCTTCCTACACGCACACACGCCTTACATCCTCGATATATATATATATATATTTTTTTTTTTTTATACTTTGTCGCTGTCTCCCGCGTTTGCGAGGTAGCGCAAGGAAACAGACGAAAGAAATGGCCCAACCCCCCCATACACATGTATATACATACGTCCACACACGCAAATATACATACCTACACAGCTTTCCATGGTTTACCCCAGACGCTTCACATGCCCTGATTCAATATATATATTTATATATATATATATTACCAGGACTACTCAACAAACTTATACCTCTGTAATTTGAGCACTCACTCTTATCCCCTTTGCCTTTGTACAATGGCACTATGCACGCATTCCGCCAATCCTCAGGCACCTCACCATGAGTCATACATACATTAAATAGCCTTACCAACCAGTCAACAATACAGTCATCCCTTTTTTTAATAAATTCCACTGCAATACCATCCAAACCTGCTTCCTTGCCGGCTTTCATCTTCCGCAAAGCTTTTACTACCTCTTCTCTGTTTACCAAATCATTTTCCCTAACCCTCTCACTTTGCACACCACCTCGACCAAAACACCCTATATCTGCCACTCTATCATCAAACACATTCAACAAACCTTCAAAATACTCACTCCATCTTTTTCTCACATCACCACTACTTGTTATCACCTCCCCATTTGCGCCCTTCACTGAAGTTCCCATTTGCTCCCTTGTCTTACGCACTTTATTTACCTCCTTCCAGAACATCTTTTATTCTCCCTAAAATTTAATGATACTCTCTCACCCCAACTCTCATTTGCCCTCTTTTTCACCTCTTGCACCTTTCTCTTGACCTCCTGTCTCTTTCTTTTATACATCTCCCACTCAATTGCATTTTTTCCCTGCAAAAATCGTCCAAATGCCTCTCTCTTCTCTTTCACTAATACTCTTACTTCTTCATCCCACCACTCACTACCCTTTCTAATCAACCCACCTCCCACTCTTCTCATGCCACAAGCATCTTTTGCGCAATCCATCACTGATTCCCTTAATACATCCCATTCCTCCCCCACTCACCTTACTTCCATTGGTCTCACCTTTTTCCATTCTGTACTCAGTCTCTCCTGGTACTTCCTCACACAAGTCTCCTTCCCAGGCTCACTTAGTCTCACCACCCTCTTCACCCGAACATTCACTCTTCTTTTCTGAAAACCCATACAAATCTTCACCTTAGCCTCCACAAGATAATGATCAGACATCCCTCCAGTTGCGCCTCTCAGCACATTAACATCCAAAAGTCTCTCTTTCGCGCGCCTGTCAATTAACACGTAATCCAATAACGCTCTCTGGCCATATCTCCTACTTACATAAGTATACTTATGCATATCTCGCTTTTTAAACCAGGTATTCCCAATCATCAGTCCTTTTTCAGCACATAAATCTACAAGCTCTTCACCATTTCCATTTACAACACTGAACACCCCATGTATACCAATTATTCCCTCAACTGCCACATTACTCACCTTTGCATTCAAATCACCCATCACTATAACCCGGTCTCGTGCATCAAAACCACTAACACACTCATTCAGCTGCTCCCAAAACACTTGCCTCTCATGATCTTTCTTCTCATGCCCAGGTGCATATGCACCAATAATCATCCATCTCTCTCCATCAACTTTCAGTTTTACCCATATTAATCGAGAATTTACTTTCTTACATTCTATCACATACTCCCACAACTCTTTTCTTTTTTTTTTTTTGCTTTGTCGCTGTCTCCCGCGTTTGCGAGGTAGCGCAAGGAAACAGACGAAAGAAATGGCTCAACCCACCCCCATACACATGTATATACATACACGTCCATACACGCAAATATACATACCTACACAGCTTTCCATGGTTTACCCCAGACGCTTCACATCCCCTGATTCAATCCACTGACAGCACGTCAACCCCGGTATACCACATCGATCCAATTCACTCTATTCCTTTCCCTTCTTTCACCCTCCTGCATGTTCAGGCCCCGATCACACAAAATCTTTTTCACTCCATCTTTCCACCTCCAATTTGGTCTCCCACTTCTCCTCGTTCCCTCCACCTCCGACACATATATCCTCTTGGTCAATCTTTCCTCACTCATTCTCTCCATGTGCCCAAACCATTTCAAAACACCCTCTTCTGCTCTCTCAACCATGCTCTTTTTATTTCCACACATCTCTCTTACCCTTACGTTACTTACTCGATCAAACCACCTCACACCACACATTGTCCTCAAACATCTCATTTTCAGCACATCCATCCTCCTTCGCACAACTCCATCCATAGCCCACGCCTCGCAACCATACAAAATTGTTGGAACCACTATTCCTTCAAACACACCCATTTTTGCTTTCCGAGATAATGTTCTAGACTTCCAAACATTCTTCAAGGCTCCCAGGATTTTCGCCCCCTCCCCAACCCTATGATCCACTTCCACTTCCATGGTTCCATCCGCTGCCAGATCCTCTCCCAGATATCTAAAACACTTTACTTCCTCCAGTTTTTCTCCATTCAAACTTACCTCCCAGTTGACTTGACCCTCAACCCTATTGTACCTAATAACCTTGCTCTTATCACATTTACCTAACCTAACCAAACTCAGTCACCAGCATCTGCAGTTTCTCACATGAATCAGCCACCAGCGCTGTATCATCAGCGAACAACAACTGACTCACTTCCCAAGCTCTCTCTTCCCCAACAGACTTCATACTTGCCCCTCTTTCCAAAACTCTTGCATTCACCTCCCTAAAAACCCCATCCATAAACAAATTAAACAACCATGGAGACATCACACACCCCTGCCGCAATCCTACATTCACTGAGAACCAATCACTTTCCTCTCTTCCTACACGTACACATGCCTTACATCCTGGATAAAAACTTTTCACTGCTTCTAACAACTTGCCTCCCACACCATATATTCTTAATACCTTCCACAGAGCATCTCTATCAACTCTATCATATGCGTTCTTCAGATCCATAAATGCTACATACAAATCCCTTTGCTTTTCTAAGTATTTCTCACATACATTCTTCAAAGCAAACACCTGATCCACACATCCTCTACCACTTCTGAAACCACACTGCTCTCCCCCAATCTGATGCTCTGTACATGCCTTCACCCTCTCAATCAATACCCTCCCATATAATTTACCAGGAATACTCAACAAACTTTTACCTCTGTAATTTGAGCACTCACTCTTATCCCCTTTGCCTTTGTACAATGGCACTATGCACGCATTCCGCCAATCCTCAGGCACCTCACCATGAGTCATACATACATTAAATAACCTTCCGAACCAGTCAATAATATATATATATATATATATATATATATATATATATATATATATATATATATATATATATATATATATATATATATATATATATATATATATATATATATATTATATATATATATATATATATATATATATATATATATATATATATATATATATATATATATATATATATATATATATATATATATATATATATATATATATATATATATATATATAACATATATATATATATATATATATATATATATATATATATATATATATATATATATATATATATATATATATATGTTTTGTTTGTTTTTTTTTTTTTTTTTTTCCAAAGGAAGGAACAGAGAAGGGGGCCGGGTGAGGATGTTTCCTCAGAGGCCCAGTCCTCTGTTCTTAACGCTACCTCGCCGAGGCGGGAAATGGCGAATAGAATGAAAGAAAGAAAAAAGAAATATATATGTATATATATATATATATATATATATATATATATATATATATATATATATATATATATATATATATATATTTGCTCCCTTGTCTTACGCACTTTATTTACCTCCTTCCAGAACATCTTTTTATTCTCCCTAAAATTTAATGATACTCTCTCACCCCAACTCTCATTTGCCCTTCTTTTCACCTCTTGCACCTTTCTCTTGACCTCCTGTCTCTTTCTTTTATACATCTCCCACTCAATTGCATTTTTTCCCTGCAAAATCGTCCAAATGCCTCTCTCTTCTCTTTCACTAATACTCTTACTTCTTCATCCCACCACTCACTACCCTCTCTAATCAACCCACCTCCCACTCTTCTCATGCCACAAGCATCTTTTGCGCAATCCATCACTGATTCCCTAAATACATCCCATTCCTCCTCCACTCCCCTTACTTCCATTGTTCTCACCTTTTTTCCATTCTGTACTCAGTCTCTCCTGGCACTTCCTCACACTTCAGTGAAGGCCGCAAATGGGGAGGTGATAACAAGTAGTGGTGATGTGAGAAGGAGATGGAGTGAGTATTTTGAAGGTTTGTTGAATGTGATTGATGATAGAGTGGCAGATATAGGGTGTTTTGGTCGAGGTGGTGTGCAAAGTGAGAGGGTTAGGGAAAATGATTTGGTAAACAGAGAAGAGGTAGTGAAAGCTTTGCGGAAGATGAAAGCCGGCAAGGCAGCAGGTTTGGATGGTATTGTAGTGGAATTTATTTAAAAAGGGGATGACTGTATTGTTGACTGGTTGGTAAGGTTATTTAATGTATGTATGACTCATGGTGAGGTGCCTGAGGATTGGCGGAATGCGTGCATAGTGCCATTGTACAAAGGCAAAGGCGATAAGAGTGAGTGCTCAAATTACAGAGGCATAAGTTTGTTGAGTATTTCTGGTAAATTATATGGGAGGGTATTGATTGATAGGGTGAAGGCATGTACTGAGCATCAGATTGGGGAAGAGCAGTGTGGTTTCAGAAGTGGTAGAGGATGTGTGGATCAGGTGTTTGCTTTGAAGAATGTATGTGAGAAATACTTAGAAAAGCAAATGGATTTGTATGTAGCATTTATGGATCTGGAGAAGGCATATGATAGAGTTGATAGAGATGCTCTGTGGAAGGTATTAAGAATATATGGTGTGGGAGGCAAGTTGTTAGAAGCAGTGAAAAGTTTTTATCGAGGATGTAAGGCATGTCTACGTGTAGGAAGAGAGGAAAGTGATTGGTTCTCAGTGAATGTAGGTTTGCGGCAGGGGTGTGTGATGTCTCCATGGTTGTTTAATTTGTTTATGGATGAGGTTGTTAGGGAGGTAAATGCAAGAGTTTTGGAAAGAGGGGCAAGTATGAATTCTGTTGGGGATGAGAGAGCTTGGGAAGTGAGTCAGTTGTTGTTCGCTGATGATACAGCGCTGGTGGCTGATTCATGTGAGAAACTGCAGAAGCTGGTGACTGAGTTTGGTAAAGTGTGTGGAAGAAGAAAGTTAAGAGTAAATGTGAGTAAGAGCAATGTTATTAGGTACAGTAGGGTTGAGGGTCAAGTCAATTGGGAGGTGAGTTTGAATGGAGAAAAACTGGAGGAAGTGAAGTGTTTTAGATATCTGGGAGTGGATCTGGCAGCGGATGGAACCATGGAAGCGGAAGTGGATCATAGGGTGGGGGAGGGGGCGACAATTTTGGGGGCCTTGAAGAATGTGTGGAAGTCGAGAACATTATCTCGGAAAGCAAAAATGGGTATGTTTGAAGGAATAGTGGTTCCAACCATGTTGTATGGTTGCGAGGCGTGGGCTATGGATAGAGTTGTGCGCAGGAGGATGGATGTGCCGGAAATGAGATGTTTGAGGAGAATGTGTGGTGTGAGGTGGTTTGATCGAGTGAGTAACGTAAGGGTAAGAGAGATGTGTGGAAATAAAAAGAGCGTGGTTGAGAGAGCAGGAGAGGGTGTTTTGAAGTGGTTTGGGCACATGGAGAGAATGAGTGAGGAAAGATTGACCAAGAGGATATATGTGTCGGAGGTGGAGGGAACGAGGAGTAGAGGGAGACCAAATTGGAGGTGGAAAGATGGAGTGAAAAAGATTTTGTGTGATCGGGGCCTGAACATGCAGGAGGGTGAAAGGAGGGCAAGGAATAGAGTGAATTGGAGCGATGTGGTATACCGGGGTTGACGTGTTGTCAGTGGATTGAATCAAGGCATGTGAAGCGTCTGGGGTAAACCATGGAAAGCTGTGTAGGTATGTATATTTGCGTGTGTGGACGTATGTATATACATGTGTATTGGGGGGGAGTTGGGCCATTTCTTTCGTCTGTTTCCTTGCGCTACCTCGCAAACGCGGGAGACAGTGACAAAGTATAATAAAAAAATAAAAAGATAATATATATATATGCTTATCGTCTTTGAATGCTCAGATTGGGGTTTCTGAATATGTGTGGATGTAACGTAGATCAGAAAATAGAAAAGATAGGTAGTATGTTGACGAAAGGAACCTGAATATTCTGGATCTAAGTAAAACAACGCTCAAGGGTGAAGGGGATGAGTGGTTTTGGAATGTCTTGGGAGTTAAGTCAGAGGATGTCGAGAGGACAAGACCAAAGGAAGGAGTAGCACTCTTACTGAAGCAGGAGCTCTGGGAATATGTGGTAGAGCGGAAAAGAGTAAACTCTAGATTGATATGTGTAAAGCTGAAAGTAGAAGGAGAGAGATGGGTGATCTTTGGTGCCTGATCATGAGATGAAAGATCATGAGAGGCAAATGATTTGGGGGCATCTGAATGAGTGTATTAGCAACTTTGATACACGAAACCGGGTTATAGTGATGGGTAATTTGAATGCAAAGGTGAGTAGTGTGGTAGTTGAGGGCGTAATTGTATATGGGGTGTTCAGTGTTGTAAATGGAAATGGTGAAGAGCTTGTGGATCTTTGTGCTTGAGATTGGGAATACCTTGTTTAAAAAGAAAGATATACATAAGTAAAAGAGAGACTTTTGGATGTTAATATGCTGAGAGGGGCACCTGGATGGATCTTTGATTACTGTCTTTTGGAGGCGAAGGTGAAGATTTGCAGAGGTTTTCAAAAAAGAAGAGAGAATGTTGGGGAAAAGATGGTGGTGAGAGTAAGTGAGCTTGGAAAGGAAACTAGTGTGAGGAAGTACCAAGGGAGATTGACTGCAGAATGGCAAAATGTGAGAGCAAATGATGTCAAGGTGGGAGGGGGAGAAATGGAATGTATTTAGGGAGGCACTGACGGCTTGCGCAAAATATACAAATAGCATGAGAAAGGAGAGAGGTGGGCAGATATGAAAGGGTAGTGAATGGTGAGATGAAGAAGTTAGAATGTTAGTGAAAAAGAAAAGAGAGGCATTTGGACGACTTTTCCAGAGAAATACTGCAAATGACTGGAAGATGTATAAAAGAAAGAGAAAGGAGGTCAAGAGGAAGGTGCAAGTGGCGAAAAAGAGGGCAAATGAGAGTTGGGGTGAGAGAGTATCTTTGAATTTTAAGGAAAATAAAACGATGTTTTGGAAGGAGGTAAATAAAATGCCTAAGACAAGAGAACAAATGGGAACATAGGTGAAAGGGGCTAATGGGGAGGAAGTAACAAGTAGTGGTCATGTGAGAAGGAGGTGGAGTGAGTATTTTGAAGGTTTGTTGAATGTGTTAGGTGATAGAGCGGCAGATATAGGGTGTTTTATCGGGGTGGTGTGCAAAATTAGAGGGTCAGGAAGAATGGTTTGGTGAACAGAGAGGAGGTAGTCAAAACTTTGCAGATGAAAGCCGGCAAGACGGCGGGTTTGGATGGACTTGCAGTGTAATTTCTGAAAAAAGGGCTGACTGTGTTGTTGATCTGTTGGTAAGGATATTCAATGTATGTATGAATCATTGTGAAGTGTCTGAATATTGGCGGAATGCATGCATATTGTCATTTTACAAAGGCAGAGGGGATAAAAGTTAGTGTTAAATTACAGAGGTATAAGTTCGTTCAGTATTCCTGGGAAATTGTAAGGGAGAGTATTGATTGAGAGGGTTAAGGCATGTACAGAACATTAGATTGGGGAAGAGGAGTGTGCTTTCAGAAGTGGTGGAGGATGTGTGGATCAGGTGTTTGCTTTGAAGAATGTATGTGAGAAATACTTAGAAAAGCAAATGGATTTGTATGTAGCATTTACGGATCTGGAGAAGGCATATGATAGAGTTGATAGAGATGCTCTGTGGAAGGTATTAAGAGTATATGGGGTGGGAGGCAGGCTGTTGAAAGCAGTGAAAAGTTTTTATCGATGATGTAAGGCATGTGTACAAGTACGAAAACAAGAAAGTGATTGGTTCTCAGTAAATGTCGGTTTCCTGTAGGGGTGCGTGTTGTCTCCATGGTTGTTCAATTTGTTTATGGATGGGGTTGTCAGGGAGGTTGCTACAGAGGTATAAGTTTGGTGAGTTTTCCTGGGAAATCATATGGGAGGGTATTGATTGAGAGGGTGAAGGCATGTACAGAGCACCAGATTGGGGAAGCGCAGTGTGGTTTCAGACGTGGTAGAGGATGTGTGGATCAAGTGTTTGTTTTGAAAAATGTATGTGAGAAATACGTAGAAAAACAAATGAATTTGCATGTAGCATCTATGAATCTCGAGAGGACATATGATAGAGTTGATTGAGATGCTCTGTGGAAGGTATTAAGCGTATATGGTGTGGGAGGAAAGTTACTGGAAGCAGTGAAAAGTTTTTATCGACGATGTTGAGCATGTGTACGAGTAGGAATACAGGAAAGTGATTGGTTCTCAGTGAATGTCGGTTTGCGGCAGGGTTTCGTGATGTCTCCATGGTCGTTAAATTCATTTATTGATGGGGTTGTTAAGGAGGTAAATGCAAGAGTTTTAAAGAGGGGGGCAAGTATGCAGTCTGTTATGGAGGTGAATCAGTTGTTGTTTGCTGATGATACAGCGCTGGTGGCTTATTCTGGACAGAAACTGCAGAAGCTGGTGACTGAGTCTGGTAAAGTGTGTGAAAGAAGAAAGCTGAGAGTAAATGTAAATAAGAGCGAGGTTAGTAGTTTTGAGGGATAGGTCAATTGGGAGGTAAGTTTGAATTAAGAAAAACTGGAGGAAATGAAGTGCATTAGATATCTAGGAGTGGATTTGGCAACGGATAGAGCCATGGACGCGGATGTCAATCACAGGGTCGAGAAGGGGCCGAAAGTTCTGGGAGCGTTGAAAAATATGTGGAAGGAGAGAACATTATATCGGAAAGCAAAACTGTGTATGTTTAAAGGAATAGTGTTTCCAACAATGTTATATGGTTGCGAGGCGTGGGCTAGAGATAGGGTTGTGCGGAGAAGGGTGGATGTGTTGGAAATGAGATGTTTGAGGACAATACTTGGTGTAAGGTTGTTTGATCGAGTAAGTAATGAAGGGGTAAGAGAGATGTAAGTTAATAAGATGAGTGTGGTTGACAAAGCAGAAGAGGGTGTATTGAAACGGTTTGTTCACATGGAAAGAATGAGTGAGGAAAGATTGACAAAGAAGGTATATGTGTCAGAGGTGGAGGAAAGAGAAATGGGAGACCAGATTGGAGGTGGAAGGATGGAGTGAAAAAGACTTCAATGATCAGGGGCCTGAACCTTCAGGAGGGTGAAAGGCGTGCAAGGAATAGAGTGAATTGGAACGATGTGGTATACCGGAGTCGACGTGGTGTCAATGGATTGAACAAGGGCTTGTGAAACGTCAATACTTATTCGGGCAAGGTCGCCGGTAACATATATATGCTACAAATACTATACTGATCCTTGTCTTCACAAGGACGTTAGATTTGTTACGTTACACAACACAGGATAACACTGTCTGAGCGTTATGGGATTAAAACAAACACGATATTAGAATTACTTATAAGGAAAGAATTCAGGTGTACAAAGTGAACACATAAATCAGGCATGAAACATTTACGTTAACACTGAACATGAGTTTAACATTGAACATGAATTTGATATTGAACATGAGTTAACATTCCAGATAAGATTTCAAACCAGGAGGTCTCTTTCCTTTATGATAAGTTGACTATAAAAGCATGACACAAGACATTCGTTGGGCAATCATACTACACTTAGCTAAACCTGACGTGACACAATAAACATCTTACAATTTAGGGCAGCGATAGCTACGGGGTTCGAGACAGGGAAAGCCTACATTACCTTGCTGGGCTCGGGACTGCTGAAGGAATCGACTCCCAGACGATCGTCTGAGCCTTTTATCTGAAGGACCAGCAAGGCAGGAACAGCTGGCCACGCCTTGACCCGCCACCTATGGCAACGATAGGTTGGGAATGACCACAATTGCCTTTGATTGGACAAAAGACTGATTGTCACGCCCTCATCCCGACGTGATTGGCTGGAGGAGGCCTAAGGTCCGGCCCACATGGCGAAGAGTTCAATCTCCTTTGTTCTCTTGTTCACGACAGCAGCGAGTGTACGGGATGACATACCCCGTAGCTGGCCCCACGACTTGACCTGACGCCACTGCTGGAGGACTGGTCAACATCTGCTTCAAAACAGGATTACTAAGACAAATAACTCGGTCAGGGAGGTGAGGTCCGAGCCGAGAGCAACAACACCCTACACAAAGGCACACCATACGCAAAGACACACCATACATATATACGAACATGTGGGCACACACATCATGTTCGTAACCCCCCCCCCCCCCCCCCTTAAAGGAGAAAATTCATGAAAGAGGAATTTTCTCACCTTAAGAGAGGCATAAACAGTCAGCTAACACATTATGTGTGCAAGCAATATGGTGAATATCTAAATCATATTCTTGAAGGAACAAGGCCCACTTAGTTAACTTCTGACTCCGATCCCGTAACTTGTTAACATTTGAAAGGGGTTGGTAGTTACTACACTCTAAAATGATTGGCTGAAGGGCACAAATATATAGAAAGTGTTATAATACAAATAACAGACAAAGGTTCCTTCTCCATGGTGGGGCTATCTGTTTGGACTCAACCTTCTCTCTGTCCTCCTGCATGAGGACCTCACCATCGTCTACATCACTAGCATTCACAGCTAATCTGGTTGGAGCCTGCAAAATAAAACAGTTAAAAAGTAGGGTTCCTAACTGATGAGAGGCTGTCTCACACTGCTCATTCCAAATAGATCTGACATCTTTCTTCAATAAATGTCAAGGGGTTGCAACTGCGAGAAAAATTATTAGTAAACATTCTGTAATAACCAACCATCTTCAAGTAACACTTCAGTTCCTTTCTCGTTCGGGGGAAACATCTACGGGCTAATACTTGGACCCTTACGGTCGGTGGAAGGAGGGGACTGACAAACCTCTGGCAAAACTCTGGGTGTGTCGACAGCAGGGCAGACCTCTCCACCCGTCACTTCCCAGGCAAGTGCTAAAGCTTCTCCTACGTCCACATTGTGGCTTCAACCCTCACAGACTGACAGCAAGGCGGACCTCTGCACTCGTTGTTCCTCCGTCAGATGCGAAAGTTTCGCTTCCCACTTCCCGTTCGCTCCTCCGTCCCGGCTCCCAAGTCTCCGAGGCACTCGCAGCTACGTCGTCAACTTCGTCACACACGGCTACCGCTGGACGTAGGATGATGCAAACAGGCACCGTCGGTTTCAAAGGGAGAGGATCACGACTGAAATATGATTTAAGCATGTTGACGTGGCATAATCTCCGACCTCTGCGCCTATCGGGGGTAGAGACAAGATAATTTGAGTCTCCTACGCTCCGGATAATGGTGTAGGGGCCCCGAAAACGGACAGCCAAGGGTTGACCTGGCTGCAGTAGTAGAAGCCACACCTCGTCGCCCGTCTCTAAGCTTCTCAATCGAGACCGTCTGTTAGGCCATCTGGTCCTCCGTTCCTGAGTCTCTCTTGAATGGACACGAGACAAATCCTCAGTCTCACCCACTGATTCTCGTACGGACTGGAAACCAGCACAGGAGGCATCACACAGCTTCTCCTTACTAATTTCATCCTTGGAGAGAGTCCTCAGTTCCTTCGTCACAACGGAGTCTACACCAGGGGAGAGGGTATCACACAGCTTCCTCTCGCTGGTCACACTCGCAGGGAGAGTGTAACAGTGGCCAGAGGAGGTTCTTGGCAATGGGCTCACAATGTCAACTATAAGTCGGTCAAACGGAACTTCAAATGGGAGAATAGGAACTTAGGGAGCAGCCTTAAGCTTCTGAATAGGCTTTCCCAACACTTGACATGGATGACATGTCTTTACGTACTGAGCGACATCTCGGCGGACACCAGGCCAATATACATTCCGCCACACTCGGTCCAGGGTCTTCCTCACCCCTAAATGACCGGTGAAGCTTGAGTCATGCGCAAGCTTCAATATCTCCCTCCTGTAGGGACGCAGCACTACCACCTGGTGGACTGCCTGCCACTCCTCGTCTTCCCCATTACATGACAGTGGACACCACCTCCTCATTAACAACGAGCTCCCCCTCACTCGGCTCACTCTCGGGCAGTGACCGTAGTTTTCACTTCCTGCGTTTCATCGGCTATGTCCTGATGCACACGGCCTGCCGTGCAAGCTGTCATGGACCTAGCATCATCGTGGTTGGGAACTATCTCTGGTATCTCTTCCTGAAGCTGCGCTGCCTCCGTGGATTCCACCGGGCCCGTAGGCAACACAATCACTGGGTTCATCTTCCCACTCGCTAAGTCATTGCCTAACACAAAGTCCACGCCTGAGACAAGCAACCAATCTACAACCTCTACAAGAGCATGGCCCATGAAGAGATCTTCTACCCTCACATCGACTAGTGGAGCTTCCTTGAGACCCGACAGTCCATCTAGCAAGACTCGGTCTCCAAACTCTCCTCGCGGCACCAAGCCATCCAACATCAGGGACTGCAGCGCACCAGAATCCCGTAATACGGTCACTTTTCGTCGTACACCACATCTACTAACATAGCCCTCAGACAGGAACGCATTGTAGTTCCCACGGAACGGATCCTTAACTACAAATTGATCAACACTCTCGCAAAAATCATTTTCCTAAGAGCAGGGATTGCCTCTTCTACTTTACTAAGTGGCCCGAAAGTTTACTAAGAGACTCACCGGCTTACAAAAAGTAGAGTCTCTGGATTCCTTCACCCGAGTCGAGCACTCCCTCACCTGGGTCCGTATGCAGAAAACTTCTTAGAATGCTTGAGTAGGCTTAACCCCAAAGAATTTTACTTAACTTTAAGAATTTGCTAAGCATGTTTCTGAAAGCTGCCCTACGCTTAAGTATTTGCTTAGCAGACGACAAGTATTTCGACCCAAACTGCATTTTCATACCTCTTAAATCTTATGCTTAAGTTTTGCTAAGCATCGTGCTTAGTCGTTTTCTGTGTGGCACGTAAGTCACTTGCTCAGCTAAGCATAAAAAAATAAGCAGAAAAATTGTTACGTTGACACAACACAGGATAACACTATCTGAGCGTTATGGGATTAAAACAAACACGGTATTAGAATTACTTAAAATGAAAGAATTCAGGTGTACAAAGTGAACACATAAATCAGGCATGAATCATTTACGTTAACACTGAACATGAGTTTAACATTGAACATGAATTTAATATTGAACATGAATTAACACTCCAGATAAGATTTCAAACCAGGAGATCTCGTTCCTTTATGATAAGTTGACTATAAAAGCATGACACAAGACATTCGTTGAGTAATCACATTACACTTAGCTAAACCTGACGTGACAGTAAACATCGTACAATCTAGGGCAGCGGTGGCTACGGGATTCGAGACAGGGAAAGCCTACATTTCCTTGCTGGACTCGGAACTGCTGAAGGAATCGACTCCCAGACGATCGTCTGAACCTTTTATCTGAAGGACCAGCAAGGCAGGAACAGCTAGCCACCTATGGCTACGATAAGTCGTAATGACCAAAATTGCCCTTGATTGGACAAAAGACTGATTGTCACGCCCTCATCCCGACGTGATTGGCTGGAGGAGGCCTATGGTTCGGCCCACATGACGAAAGAATGGCCCAACCCACCCACATACATGTATATACATATGCGTCCAAACACGCACATATACATACCTATACATCTCAACGTAAACATATATATACACACAGAGACATATACATATATACACATTTACATAATTCATACTGTCTGCACTTACTCATTCCCGACGCCACCCCGACACACATGAAATGACAACCCCCCTCCCCCCGCATGTGCGCGAGGTAGCGCTAGGAAAAGACAACAAAGACCACATATGTTCACGCTTAGTCTTTAGCTGTCAAGTATAATGCACCGAAACCACAGCTCCCTTTCCACATCCAGGCTCCACAAACTTTCCATGGATTACCACAAACGCTTCACATGCCCTGGTACAATCCATTGACAGCACGTCGACCCCGGTATACCACATCTTTCCAATTAACTCTATTCCTTGCTCGCCTTTCACCCTCTTGCATGTTCGGGCCCCGATCGCTCAAAATCCTTTTCACTCCACCTTTCCACCTCCAGTTTGGTCTCCCACTTCTCGTTCCCTCACACGCTCTGAACATAACATCCCTCTTGCACACACATCTTTCACCTCATCTCATTCTCCCACCATAGACAAACCAAACCATTTTCAAAACACACCTAGAAATAAACCAAAGACGAAATAATTCGACACACCAAAAAAGACAACCATCCCCTAACCCACCCACCACAGCTCGCGCCATCCTCCATGAACCACCCTTACCAACCTCCAACCCCCCCAACCCCCCCCGCACCCCTCCTACACACCCCCCACCCGCACTCCCCCACCACCCCTCAACCCCTCCTCACAACCGACCCCTCCCCCACCTCCCCGCCCCTCCCCCGCCCTGGCTCCTTTCCCCCCCTATCTCCCCCCTCCCCTCCTCCCCCCCCCTACACCTCTCATCCCTCTTCCCCCCCACGCCACCCCCCCACCCACCATCGATCCTCCCCATCACCTACCCCCACCCCACCCCACCCGTTCATCCCCTCCGCCTGCCTCTTCCCCCATCCCCCACACCCCCACTCCGACACTCCCACCACCCCCCCCACTACCCATCGCTATTGCCCCACCCCACAACAAGCTCACACCCCCCCCATAACACCACCCATTCACTCCCTCTCTTACCCACTACAAATTACTATAATCGAAACCACCCCATCACACAACGTATTGTACCCCAACAACACTTAACATTTTCCCTTTCATTAAGGCACCCCCACCCACACTCCCACCCAAGCCCCAGCACTTACTTTCTCTCTCCCCACACCAGATACAACTCCACCGCCCCACCCACCCCAACCTTCAGTCATCCACCACCCTAACCCCCCCACATCCCACACTACACACACACACGAATTCCCCCGCCCCCCTACCCCCCCTACCCACCGCACCACACCTCCGACATCACCGCTCCCCAACACATCAACCACACCACACCCTCTATCCAAATCCCCCCCCCCACTCATATACCACAGCACAGCCCAAAAACAGCAGCCGCCCCCCCGCCTACCGCAACCCCCAACAAACCATACACAACCACAACATGTATCTACGAACCCACTCGACTACTATTCCCGATATCAAACATACATCTCTATTAATGCTATACAATAATTCTAACGTTCTATCACACCTGCCTCTCCCACCACTAATTATCTTTCACAACGGCTTACCCAGAACATCACACACTAGTAAACTAACCCTCATAACAACCCGAATCTCCTTGACACCACTCCTACATAAAAATCACCATCACAACTTCTAAAAATCACTTGACAAAAAATCAACACAAAGATTAACATCCAACATCCGCTAGCCGAGAAGTATCTGCCAAACAAAAAATCATCAGATATCTAAAAACAAGACAAAACATTTCGGATAACTCAAGAGAACACGAAATAAAAAAGAAGAATAAAAACAAAACCAGCTAATAATCTTCTACTCAATATTCAAAAACTTACCCACAACCTCGAACCAGTTGAAGACTTGGGTCACACAACTACAAGAAAAAACCCTACTTACTTAAATAGAACTCCCATCAATAAACCATTGCTTCACTAAATTTTTGCGCACATAAAAAAAGCGACAAATATCATACCTACAAACTCTCAGATAACCTTTTAATTCTGTTACTTATCAAACACCATATTTGTTTTAATTTCCAAATTATATCAATCTTTCATGTTCTTTAAATAGTCAAACTTCAGGAAGAACTTCTCGAACATACACAAAAAACACACAAGTAACTTTACTTCTAACGAACACTCCCAACACAAATCACCACACGCTTCTCTTCAGATCTGCCTACATAACTTCTCCCACACCAAAATAAAAAACTTCTTCACAAAATCCTTATTCTTACTTATCCAACCCTTTTCACTACACCACAGAAACCTAATTTTCTTCCTATCTACACTTTCTTCACTACATACCATTTAACCCAATTCAGCACTACAACCCCCACAAGCGCTCACATATCACAAACCCCCTCCCAACCTACAATATCTTCGACATTCTCAAACTCCAACACATCACATAATATACACACACACCAATAAGTATTACCATAACAACAACAGACCAGACACTATCAAATCTACACAATCCATGATATCTATCAGATATCACTTCATCTCCACTCTATATCAAATCATCATCCCAATATCTTTTATTCAACCAACTATCACCACAACACTCGCGTAATCCAACAACTAACTAGCCCTTACACAACCCCATATCAACGTTCACCCAACCCCCCCCACTTCAACCCTTCTCAATACACACATCCTATCTTTTCACCCCCAGACCCCTCTCAACAAAGACTATAAATCTACTCCATAAGACACGCGAAAGCAACAAAAGTTCCACACTAAAAATCCCAAACCTCTAATAAAAAGAAGAGGGGGGTAAGGAAATAGGGAAAAAAAAAAAAAAGAAAAAAAAAAAAAGAAAAAAAAAATAAAAGAAAAAGATCAAATAAAAAAAAAAAACTATGGAGAGAGAAAATAGTTTTAGTATACCTATTGAAAAAGGAAAAAAGAAACAAAACGAAAAAAAAAAGAAATAAAAGACAGAAAAGCGACGCCAAAGCACGAAAGCATACCTATCCATAAAAAACAGCGCCCCCCCCACGCCGCCCCCACCTCCCCCCCTTCCCCGCGCCGACCATCCACCGTATTCATTGCATGCCCCCCCTCCACACCCCACCCCACCCCGATTAGTTCCACATAACTGTCCCCTCACACATCACTCAGCCCCCCCCACCCTCCTCAATTCACACCCACCTCCCTGCCCTCGCCCCCAACCAACCCCTCCCCAACCCCTCATCATCCCCCCACACACCCCCCACCCACGCCTCCCCGTCAACTCACATATACTCCCCCTCTCCCCACTACACCGCCCCTCCCATCCCCTGTCTCCTCCCCCCATGAACCCCTCGCCCCGAAACTCCCGCACCTACACGCCCCCCTCCACACCCACACCTCCGACCCAGGTCCCCCACGCCCCCCCTCACCCATGTCGCATCCACCAACCCACAGCACCTCACTGCTCCCTCCACCTGCCTCTCTCCCCATCCCCACTCACCTCCACACATCCCCTCCACAACCCCCCCGCGCCACCCCACCCACACCCCCCCCCCCCCCCTCCCTTCCCACCTACCCCTGAATAAGATTTTGGGTTTTTTCTTTCCCCCTCCCGCCACACGTCTACTCCCACCCACCCCCACCACCCGACCAATACCTCACCCCCTCATGCCCTCCCCACGCCACCGACCCCCCCCGAATCACCCCCCAACTCCACCCCCCTAGTCCTCTTCCCACTTCTCCCCCCTCCCAACACTCCCCTCCCTCTAACCAGTCCCACCCCCCCCGCGCAGCCTTGTCTAATATTACCCAACCCACACACCGCCTCCCTCCTTCGCAGCGCCTCCCACCCCCGCATACCCCTCGCCATCACATTCAACACCCCCCCCACACCGCCACTCTCTCCCCCCACCTGCCGCACTCCACGCCCCGCCCTTCCCACCCTTAGCTCCCCCACATACCTCGGCTACCGCTCCCCTCCGTTCTTAACCCCCCCCCCAAACCATCCGCCAGCCGCCCTCCGCCGGTACCACCCCTCACCCGACCCGCCCTCCCACCGAGAACCCTCCCTCACCCCCCCCCACCACCCACCTCCACCCCCCGAAACCCCCCACACCCCCACCCAACACCTACAACCTGCGTACCCCCCCACCCAGACACCCTCCCGGCCCAACCACCCCCCAGGGAACCCCTTCCCCACATTAACATCCCGTCCTACCCCCCCGTACCTAGCTTCCCCCCACCCCGATACCATCCCCCACTCACTCGCTCATCCCACCCTACTCCCGATCCACGCCCCCCATACCCCTCAACACAACCTTCCCCTCCCCCCCCACCATCCACTCCCCACACACCCCCCCATTCATCACCCCTCACCCCCACTCCCGCCCCCCTCCACCCCCCCACCCCCTCCACCCCATCTATCAGCCCCCTATCCCCTGCCATATCCCCCTCCCCCTCCCACCCCTCGCTATCTATCCCCAACCCCCTCAACCCTACCACGCCTCTCCCAAACACCATTATGTAACCCACCATCACCCCCCCCACAATCCAGCCCCCCACCACCCCGTCCACCCCCCACCCTCACGGGCCTCCCCCCACCCCGCAGCCCCCAACACTCCTCATCCCTCATCCCCGCCCCTCCCTTCCCCCCCCACCTCACCAACACCCCACCACTCACCCCTTCCTCCAACTCCCCACCCTCGACCCATTAAGTAACAACCTCCCCACCATAAACTTTTCGCCCACACACTACCACCTTACTTCCCCCCCCCCCCCCACCCCCCTCCCCCCCGCTCCCCCCCCCTCCCTTCCGACCCACCCACATCCCCTCTCTATCACCCCTCCCCTCACCCCGACCGGTGCACTGTACACCACCCCAACACCCCCCCACACGGCTAGGTCCAACCCCCCCCCCCTCCCTAACCACCCCCACTCCGTCCTCCACTCACTCCCCTGTTGGGGGGGGGGGGGGGAGGGGGGGGGTGGTGCTCCCACCGCCGCTCCCCCCCCCAGCCAACCACTCCTAACTCTTCCCCTCCCGCTCTCCCTTTTCCTCACTCCCTCTCAACCCCCACCCTCTCCACGCTCCCGCCGACCAGCCCCCACCCCACCCACCCACTCACCATCTCCCCCAGCACCCCACGCCTACTCGCCCCCCCCGCCCATCAAACCACTCCACCTACCCCCCCCTCCATACCCCCCCCCCCCCTACCCTCCCTCCCCCCACCTCCCATACACACACAAAGACATACGCCCTCCCACCCCCCACCCCATTACCAGCCCTCTACCGCGAGCCGCTGACCACCCCAGAGTCCCCACCACATACCTCCGCTTCCCTCCACCCACCCCTCCACTGGCCAAAACAACACCTACGCAGCCCCGGATCCCCCCCCCCCCCTCCGGTTTCTACCTCCCCACCACCCTCTCCTACGTAAGCCACAACCTCCACAACCCCTCATCTCACCACCCTTCCCCACCGCGCACCCCCACATCCCCCCCCCCCCTCAGCAACTCACACCCCATCTCCCCCTCCCCCCCACCACCCCCCCCTCCCCCCACCCCTCCTTCTCCCTACACCTCCTGTCCACACCCAACTCGCCCTACACCACCTTCCGTACCCCCGCACCCCACCTCCACCCCCCCGACCTCTCCCACCCCCCAACCCAAACCCTCCCCCCCCATGACATACCCCGTCGACCCCACCCACCACCCCTCTACCCCCACCCACCACCAGCGCCCTACTCCACGCCCTCCACGCTACCCCCCCGCCCCCCCACCGCCACCCCCGCTCATCCCCCCCCACCCACCCCTCCCCCGACCCAACTCCCCACCCCATCCCCTCACCCACTGCACCCGACTCCTCCCCCACCCTCCACCCCTCGACGCGCTCTCCGACCTCTCACCCCCCACAACACCCCCACCCTCCCACTCACCCCCCATATTGTTTGAACCCACCTCGCAAACACCCCCCACCCCCGCGCGCGCATCTCCCGAATCCCTCCCCCACCTTCACCCCGACCGCCCACCTCCCAAGCCCCCTAACCCCTCACTTACTGCTCCACCCCCCCTCCCCCCCGCCCCCCACCCATCCCCCCAAAACTCCCGTTCAGCTCCAAACACCCCCCCCCCCACTACCCCACACCACCTGGCCCTCCCCGGCCCCCCCCCGTCTCACCTCCCCCTCATCGCGCGCTTCCCTGCCCCCCCCAACCCCGCCCCACCTGCACGCTCCACCCACCCCCTCTCCACCACTCTCCACACCGCCTATCCTCCCAACACTCCCCCCCACCTCCCCACATCAACCCTGCCATCCTCATAACGTTAAGACCCCCACCGCCTCTCCCCCACTCCTCCTTACCCCTCACCCCGTCGCAACCACCTACCCACCACTATCATTCGCCCCACTCACCCACCCCCCCCAATCCACAGAATAAACCCCCCCCACCATATCCCGAACTTGCTTACCACCCCCAATACCCCCAACAACCTCGCCTCCCATTCCCCTCCCCACTCCCAGCCTCCCAACCCCGCCTCCCCTCTCCCCAATCCACACCCACCCCCGCACCCCCCGTACCCCCACGCACACCCTCGCACCACTCCCGCACCCCCGCTCAACGCCTCCGCTTCGCCCCCCAAACCCCGACCCCAGTCCTCCATGCAACACCGCTCACCCGCCCCTATCACATCTCCCTCCCCTTACGCCCCTCCCGCCTCCCATCGTAAACCACATACCTTTCTCCCCACCGACCCCCCCCCCAACGTTTTCCCCCCTACTCCCTCATCGCTCTTTCTCCATTCTCAACACCCTCAGCCCTCCCCCCTCCTTCCCCCCAACCCCCCAGCCGCCAATCCCCCAACCCCGTCTTAACCTCCCCCCCCAAACACCTCACCCTCCTCCTATAGCCCCCCTCACCCGCACCAAACCCGCCCTCCCCCCAACACCTCCCCAAAGCCCCCCCCCCTCACCCCCCCCCAGTCCCGTCTCTACTCCCTCACCCCCGATTATGTTACCCGTTTCCTCCTCACCTCCCGTACCCCCACCCGACTTCCCCCCACCCCCCGCTACACATCCACTCCCTTACACTACCGGCCCCCCACCCCACCCTTACACACAACGTCCCTACCGACCTTACCTCACCCCCCCCGTCCTCCAGTATTTATGAAAATCACTCTCATCCCCCCCCTCCCACTGCCGGGGGATGGGGGGGGGGTGTGTCCCAATTGCCCCCCACCCTCCACCTCGTCACCTCCCCCATTTCCACTCCCACCTTCCCCCCCACCGCCCCCCCAACCCCCGCCATGTCCCACCCAAACCACCCCGGCAACCCCCAACACCCACCCTACCCCCCCCTCCCCTGACCTCCCCCCTTCCACAAAACGCGCCCACCACCACCTTGTAACGTGACCCCATCATACCCTCCCCATCACACCTCCAACACACACTCTTCGACCCAACTCCCAACAACACCCCAACCCCAATTCTTCCACGCCTTAACCCCCCCGAGCCCCAACCCCTGGAAAACACACATCAGACGTAAAGA
Source organism: Panulirus ornatus (assembly GCF_036320965.1). Lineage (NCBI taxonomy): Eukaryota > Metazoa > Arthropoda > Malacostraca > Decapoda > Palinuridae > Panulirus > Panulirus ornatus. Next base: position 48,569,982 of record NC_092231.1, read on the forward strand.
CCAAGGCCATCTCAGATGGGAAACAAATACCATTAACATCATCATACGGAATTCAAATAGTAATAACATTATAATGCGCATTTTAACACTAGAAGCTTATGCCAAACAATAGATATAGGGAACCTCATGACCACCCTCAGGAATCCGGCGCAACAGTCCCATTGATCCATCAATCAAACAAATAGTCCTAAACACTCAGAAGCATTCAAAGACATTTCATAAGACACTTCTAAACTGACCAACAAAACAGCCCAACACGCAATAGACAAACATTAGAAGCCACTTTTCACTATTACAGATTCAGTTTAAGGTTTCTACAATTTTGTATAGCAACTGGAATACATGGTCAATCATTGGAACATTATTTTTAAAAGTCTGCTTATATCGGCTTTACATGTGCCACTTCTCATGTAATAATCATTTTGGATTTGAAGCTGCTGCATACTGGCATTTCATCGATGTAGTTTGATTAATGCTTTACGTGTGCATCTACTGATAAGGGGGATAAACTTTTTAGTATACTAAGTACCTCCTCCTTCCAAGTGGAAAGTCTAAACTAATTTAGAAAAGGCATGTACACAGCATCAGCTTGGGGAAGAGCAATGATGTTTCAGAAGTGGTAGAGGAGGTGTGGATCAGGTGTTTGCTTTGAAGGATGTATGTGAGAAATATTTAGAAGAGCAAATGGATTTGTATGTAGCATTTATGAATCTGGAGAAGGCATATGATAGGGTTGATACAGATGCTCTGTGAAATGCATTAAACGTATATGGTGTGGGAAGAAAGTTGTTAGAAGCAGTGAAAAGTTTGTATCGAGGATGTAAGGCATGTGTATGAGTAGGAAGAGAGGAAAGTGATTGGTTCTCAGTGAATGTGGGTTTATGGAAGGGTGGCAGGGGTGTGTAATGTCTCCATGGTTGTTTAATTTGTTTATGGATGGGGTTGGTAGGGAGGTGAATGCAAGAGTTTTGGAAAGCGGGGCAAGTATGCGGTCTGTTGTGAATGAGAGAGCTTGGGAAGTGAGTCAGTTGTTGTTCGCTAATGATACAGCGATGGTGGCTGATTCTGGTGAGAAACTGCAGAAGTTGGTGACTGAGTTTGGTAAAGTATGTGAGAGAAGAAAGCTGAAAGTATATGTGAATAAGAGTAAGGTTATAAGGTTCAGTAGGGTTGAGGTACAAGTTAACTGGGAGGTAAGTTTGAATAGAAAAAACTGGAGGACGTGAAGTATTTTACATATCTGGGGCGGATTTAGCAGCAGATGGAACCATGGAAGCTGAAGTGATTCACAGGGTATGGGAGGGGGCGAAGGTTCTGGGAGCACTGAAGAATGTGTGGAAGGAGAGATCGTTATCTTGAAGCAAAAATGAGTAGGTTTGCAAGGCATATAGATAGGGTTGTGCGAAGGAGGGTGGACGTGTTGGAAATGAAATGTTTGAGGACATGTTATGCGAAGTGATTTGATCAAATAAGTAATGAAGGATGAGAGAGATGTGTGGTAATAAAAAGAGCGTAGTTGAGAGATCAGAAAAGGGTGTATTGAAATGGTTTGGTCACATGGAGAGATTGAGTAAGGAATGATTGTGAAACAGGATGTATGTGTCAGAAGTGGAGGGAATGAGAAGTGGGAGACTAGAATGGAGGTGGAAGGATGCAGTGAAAAAGATATTGAGCGATCAGGGCATGAACATACAGGAGGGTGAAAGGCTGGCAAGGAATAGAGTTGAAACGATGTGATATACCGAGGTCGACGAGCTGTCAATGGATTGAACCAGGGCTTGTAAAATGTCTGGGGTAAACCATGGAAAGTTTTGTGAGGCTGGGATGTGGAAAGGGAGCTGTGGTTTCGGTGCATTACACATGACAGCTACAGACTGAGTGTAAACAAATGTGGACTTTGTTGTCATTTCCTAGCACTACCTTGTGCACGTGTGCGGGGAGGGGAATGCTATTTCGTGTTTTGCGGGGTGGTGATGGGAATGGATGAAGGCAGCAAGTATGAATATGTACATGTGTATATATGTATATGTCTGTGTATGTATATGTTTTTGTGTATGTATTTGTTTATGGATGGGGTTGTTAGGGAGGTGAATGCAAGAGTTTTGCAAAGAGGGGCAAGGATGAAGTCTGTTGGGGATGAGAGAGCTTGGGAAGTGAGTCAGTTGTTGTTCGCTGATGATACAGCGCTGGTGGCTGATTCATGTGAGAAACTGCAGAAGCTGGTGACTGAGTTTGGTAAAGTGTGTGAAAGAAGAAAGTTAAGAGTAAATGTGAATAAGAGCAAGGTTATTAGGTACAGTAGGGTTGAGGGTCAAGTCAATTGGGAGGTGAGTTTGAATGGAGAAAAACTGGAGGAAGTGAAGTGTTTTAGATATCTGGGAGTGGATCTGGCAGCGGATGGAAACATGGAAGCGGAAGTGGATCATAGGGTGGGGGAGGGGGCGAAAATTCTGGGAGCCTTGAAGAATGTGTGGAAGTCGAGAACATTATCTCGGAAAGCAAAAATGGGTATGTTTGAAGGAATAGTGGTTCCAACAATGTTGTATGGTTGCGAGGCGTGGACTATGGATAGAGTTGTGCGCAGGAGGATGGATGTGCTGGAAATGAGATGTTTGAGGACAATGTGTGGTGTGAGGTGGTTTGATCGAGTAAGTAACGTAAGGGTAAGAGAGATGTGTGGAAATAAAAAGAGCGTGGTTGAGAGAGCAGAAGAGGGTGTTTTGAAATGGTTTGGTCACATGGAGAGAATGAGTGAGGAAAGATTGACCAAGAGGATATATGTGTCGGAGGTGGAGGGAACGAGGAGAAGAGGGAGACCAAATTGGAGGTGGAAAGATGGAGTGAAAAAGATTTTGTGTGATCGGGGCCTGAACATGCAGGAGGGTGAAAGGAGGGCAAGGAATAGAGTGAATTGGAGCGATGTGGTATACCGGGGTTGACGTGCTGTCAGTGGATTGAATCAAGGCATGTGAAGCGTCTGGGGTAAACCATGGAAAGCTGTGTAGGTATGTATATTTGCGTGTGTGGACGTATGTATATACATGTGTATGGGGGTGGGTTGGGCCATTTCTTTCGTCTGTTTCCTTGCGCTACCTCGCAAACGCGGGAGACAGCGACAAAGCAAAAAAAAAAAAAAAAAAAATGTATATGTATGTATATGTTCAAATGTATAGGTATATACATGTGCCTGTGTGGGCATTTATGTATATACATGTGTATGTGAGTGAGTTGGGCCATTCCTCATCTGTTTCTCTGCACTACCTTGCTAACGTTGGAAACACACAGACATATACAAAGACAAAAAAAAAAAACAGACATATACTTATATACACATTTACATAATTCATAGTCTGCCCTTATTCATTCCCGTCGCCACACTGCCACACATGAAAATGACAACTCTCTACCCCACCATGTGCACGAGGTAATGCTAGGAAAAGAGAACAAAGGCCACATTCGTTCACACTCAGTCTCTAGCTGTCATATATAATGCACCGAAACCACAGCTCCCTTTCCACATCCAGGCCCCACTAAACTTTCCATGGTTTATCCCAGACGCTTCACATGCCCTGGTTCAATTCACTGACAGCATGTCAACCCCAGTATACCACATCGTTCCAATTCACTCTATTCCTTGCACGCCTTTCACCCTCCTGCATGTTCAGGCCACGATTGCTCAAAATCTTTTTCACTCCATCTTTCCACCTCCAAGTTGGTCTCCCACTTCTCCTCATTCCCTCCACCTCTGACACATATACCCTCTTTGTCAATCTTTCCTCACTCATTCTCTCCATGTGACCAAACCATTTCAAAACACCCTCTTCTGCTCTCTCAACCACACTCTTTTTATTACCACACATCTCTCTTACCCTTTCATTACTTACTCGATCAAACCACCTCACACCACATATTTTCCTCAAACACCTCATTTCCAGCATATCCACCCTCCTCTGCACAACTCTATCTATAGTCCACACCTCGCAACCATATAACATTGTTGGAACCACTATTCCTTCAAACATACCCATTTTTGCTTTCCAAGATAACGTTCTCGATTTCCACACATATTTCAACACTCCCAGAACTTTCGCCCCTCCCCCACCCTATGATTCACTTCCATGATTACTTCTGCTGCCAAATCCACTCCCAGATATCTAAAACGCTTCACTTCCTCCAGTTTTTCTCCATTCAAACTTACCTTCCAATTGACTTGACCCTCAACCCTACTGTACATAATAACCTTGCTCTTATTCACATTTACTCTCAGCTTTCTTCTTTCACACACTTTACCAAACTCAGTCACCAGCTTCTGCAGTTTCTCACCCAAATCAGCCGCCAGTGCTGTATCATCAGCAAACAACTGACTCACTTCCCAAGCTCTCTCGTCCACAACAGACTGCATACTTGCCCCTCTTTCCAAAACTCTTGCATTCACCTCCATAACAACCCCATCCATAAACAAATTAAACAAACTTGGAGACATCATGCACCCATGCCGCAAACCAACATTCACTGAGAACCAATCACTTTCCTCTCTTCCTACATGTACACATGCTTTACATCCTCGATAAAAACTTTTCACTGCTTCTGACAACTTGCCTCCCACACTATATATTCTTAATACCTTCCACAGAGCATCTCTATCAACTCTATCATATGCCTTTTCCAGATCCATAAATGCTACATACAAATCCATTTGCTTTTCTAAGTATTTCTCACATACATTCCTCAAAGCAAACACCTGATCCACACATCCTCTCCCACTCTGAAACCACACTGCTCTTCCCAATCTGATGCTCTGTGCATGCCTTCACCCTCTCAATCAATAACCTCCCATATAATTTCCCAGGAATACTCAATAAACTTATACCTCTGTGATTTGAGCACTCACTTTTATCCCCTTTGCCTTTGTACAATGGCACTATGCAAGCATTCCGCCAATCCTCAGGCACCTCACCATGAGTCATTTTATTATTATTATTATACTCTGTCGCTATCTCCCGCGTTAGCGAGGCAGCGCAAAGAAACAGACGAAAGAATGAACCATCGCACCCACATACACATGTATATACATAAACATATGTATATGAGTCATACATACATTAAATAAACTTACCAACCAGTCAACAATATAGTCACCCCCTTTTTTAATCAATTCCACTGCAATAATACCATCCAATCCCACTGCCTTGCTGGCTTTCATCTTCTGCAAAGCTTTCACCACCTCTTCTCTGTTTATCAAATCACTCTCCCTAACCCCTCTCACTTTGCACACCACCTCGACGAAAACACCCTATATCTGCCACTCTATCATCGAGCACATTCAACAAACCTTCAAAATACTCACTCCATCTCCCTCAATCTCACCACTACTTGTTATCACCTCCCCATTAGCACCCTTCACTGATGTTCCCATTTGTTCCCTTGTCTTATGCACTTTATTTACCTCCTTCCAAAACATCTTTTCATTCTCCCAGAAATTTAATGATACTCTCTCATCCCAACTCTCATTTGCCCTCTTTTTAATCTTATCTATTTTGTTTGTAACACTAATCATCTTTTATTCTTATATTAATTGTATCATTCATTCAAAAAATGCAATTCCTGGCCGAGAAAAAAATATCACCATTTGAATGTGGATTTGACCCTTAATGATCAGCATGCATTCCGTTTTCTTTAAAGTTCTTCCTAATCACTGTTATTTTTTCAATTTTTGATGTAGAAATTACACTATCACTACCATCAGTATGAACTATAAACCTATCAAATTTAATCTCATGATTTTCCATGGGACTTTTAATTTGTTTATTGCTTTTATTGGGACTATATGTTGAATGGCATTCCGGAGCCCTTGAATGATCTCAATGGGGTTACAGTCAACGATGATACGTAACTTGCACTCACAAGGTGTTATATTTAACTAACCTCACTTCAATTAGAAAGCTAAGATTTGCTCTTAGGTTGACCTAAGCCTTGGTTTGATTAACCTCTAATTAAATTCAATTAGAAAGCTAAGATTTGCTCTTAGGTTTGACCTAAGCTTTGGTTTAATTAACCTCTAATTGAATTTTGGCAGAAGCTAAAAAGAGGCTTATCACAGTTAATGATTTCACTGAAATTTCATTTTCCTACAAACGAAGCATTTGTGGAATGAAAAAATATTCTAACTTATTTTCAAAGTGGTCCAATTCTGTTTATGCATCTTTTTCATAATGTACCTTTTAACACATTACATTTTCAATGTAAAGATGAAGATCAATCTCTTCTAAAGATACATTCTTATACACGCAGGTAAAGTAAACCTCATTTGCAGCTTCAATACAATATTCTAAAATTTAAATCATACGAGTAACAAAGCAAGATTAAAGCAACATTAACTAAAAAAAATAGTTTTTATAAAAACTTTAAAAGTCTTACCCTATATTATTTCAATACAACTAGAGCCTCTTATTAAAACATTATGACCTCCCTGTCCACCAAAATACTCTAATCAAACCCCATTAAACTTTTTTTTTTAACTAAGCATCAACTTTTAATGTCAATCTAGAAGGTAGAAACCCTGCTAAATGAAGTAAAAATCACATTAAACCTACAAAATTAGAAATGGAAAAATGATCTATTGACTTCAAATTATCTATTCATATTATATCATACTTTGTCGCTGTCTCCCACATTAGCGTGGTAGCACAAGGAAACAGATGAAGAAAGGCCAAACCCATCCACATACACATGTATATACATAAACATCCACACACGCACTTATACATACCTAAACATTTCAAAATATATATATATATTTTTTTTTTTTTTTTTTAACTATTCGCCATTTCCCGCATTAGCGAGGTAGCGCTAAGAACAGAGGACTGGGCCTTTTTTGGAATATCCTCACCTGGCCCCCCTCTGTTCCTTCTTTTGGAAAATTTAAAAAAAAAACGAGAGGGGAGGAATTCCAGCCCCCCGCTCCCTCCCCTTTTAGTCGCCTTCTACGACACGCAGGGAATACGTGAGAAGTATTCTTAAACCCCTATCCCCAGCTGCTAAGTAGTACGTTCAAATGTGGAAGTTACTACTGAAGATTACAAGAAATGCCGAAACATGTTAGCAAAGGCTGTCAGAGTTAACAACAGCGAAAAGTAATTTCTGTATTTTCCAGTCGGTTTTAAAATCAGCTTAATCAAATCTGTCCTTGATTGTGTGACATACTAGATCCAGTAATACTACGCATATTTTCCTGAGATTATCTTCTATGGCATCTCGGTAATAAGCTGAAGCTATGCTAAAATTAATGGAGGAATCTAATTTTGATGGAACCCATTTACTGTGAAAGTATATCTTTATGTATGTAATGTTCCTTCTGTTTTATAAGAACTGACTTCCAAAGCATTATGAAACACTCATCATTCCTCATATTTTCCAGTGTTTTTAATGTCATTCATACAATGATTTGCACTTCAGCTACTGACAGATCTTTCTTCTAAAGCATACTATCCAGACTAACTATGTGTTGTGGGATCGTCTGACTGAGAAGGACACTAAACAGAACTGAAAGAAGCCATATGACCTGCAAACCCTCTACCTCAAATTCAAATATCAGGGTCACAGTATTTAGCAAGGCACATTCCCATAGCATTATTAGGTTGCTGTGATTACCCCTGTTACCCTGAAAAGAATCAGCCTTAATGACCTGTCTTGTTGTGTATGGCACTCTGACACCTTTTGAACAACTCACTGAGGGTGACCTGCTCATTATAATCATAAATGTCCTCTTGTGTTCTAGTGACATTTTAACTAATTTCATAATTTCATTAGGAACACTATGTAGGAGCATTAGGTAGAAGTAGCAGGTTGGAACATTAGGTAGTAGTAGCTGGTAGAAACATATGTTTGCTTTGAAGAATGTATGTGAGAAATACTTAGAAAAGCAAATGGATTTGTATGTAGCATTTATGGATCTGGAGAAGGCATATGATAGAGTTGATAGAGATGCTCTGTGGAAGGTATTAAGAATATATGGTGTGGGAGGCAAGTTGTTAGAAGCAGTGAAAAGTTTTTATCGAGGATGTAAGGCATGTGTACATGTAGGAAGAGAGGAAAGTGATTGGTTCTCAGTAAATGTAGGTTTGCGGCAGGGGTGTGTGATGTCTCCATGGTTGTTTAATTTGTTTATGGATGGGGTTGTAAGGGAGGTAAATGCAAGAGTTTTGGAAAGAGGGGCAAGTATGAAGTCTGTTGGGGATGAGAGAGCTTGGGAAGTGAGTCAGTTGTTGTTCACTGATGATACAGCGCTGGTGGCTGATTCATGTGAGAAACTGCAGAAGCTGGTGACTGAGTTTGGTACAGTGTGTGAAAGAAGAAAGTTAAGAGTAAATGTGAATAAGAGCAAGGTTATTAGGTACAGTAGGGTTGAGGGTCAATTCAATTGGGAGGTGAGTTTGAATGGAGAAAAACTGGAGGAAGTGAAGTGTTTTAGATATCTGGGAGTGGATCTGGCAGCGGATGGAACCATGGAAGCGGAAGTGGATCATAGGGTGGGGGAGGGGGCGAAAATTCTGGGAGCCTTGAAGAATGTGTGGAAGTCGAGAACATTATCTCGGAAAGCAAAAATGGGTATGTTTGAAGGAATAGTGGTTCCAACAATGTTGTATGGTTGCGAGGCGTGGACTATGGATAGAGTTGTGCGCAGGAGGATGGATGTGCTGGAAATGAGATGTTTGAGGACAATGTGTGGTGTGAGGTGGTTTGATCGAGTAAGTAACGTAAGGGTAAGAGAGATGTGTGGAAATAAAAAGAGCATGGTTGAGAGAGCAGAAGAGGGTGTTTTGAAATGGTTTGGTCACATGGAGAGAATGAGTGAGGAAAGATTGACCAAGAGGATATATGTGTCGGAGGTGGAGGGAACGAGGAGAAGAGGGAGACCAAATTGGAGGTGGAAAGATGGAGTGAAAAAGATTTTGTGTGATCGGGGCCTGAACATGCAGGAGGGTGAAAGGAGGGCAAAGAATAGAGTGAATTGGATCGATGTGGTATACCGGGGTTGACGTGCTGTCAGTGGATTGAATCAAGGCATGTGTATGGGGGTGGGTTGGGCCATTTCTTTCGTCTGTTTCCTTGCGCTACCTCGCAAACGCGGGAGACAGCGACAAAGCAAAAAAAAAAAAAATATGTGACCTTGCTCTTGTTCACATTTGCTCTTAGCTTTCTTCTTTCACGCACTTTGCCGGGCTCAGTCGCCGGCTTCTGCAGTTTCTCACATGAATCGGCCACCAGCACTGTGTCATCAGCGAACAACAGCTGACTTGCTTCCCAGGCTCTCTCGTCCACGGCAGACCTCATACTTGCCCCCCTTGCCAGGACTCTTGCATTCACCTCTTGGGGTGAGAGACTATCAGTAAATTTTAGGGAGAATAAAAAGATGTTCTGGAAGGAGGTAAATAGGGTGCGTAAGACAAGGGAGCAAATGGGAACTTCAGTGAAGGGCGTAAATGGGGAGGTGATAACAAGTAGTGGTGATGTGAGAAGGAGATGGAATGAGTATTTTGAAGGTTTGTTGAATGTGTCTGATGACAGAGTGGCAGATATAGGGTGTTTGGGTCGAGGTGGTGTGCAAAGTGAGAGGGTTAGGGAAAATGATTTGGTAAACAGAGAAGAGGTAGTAAAAGCTTTGCGGAAGATGAAAGCCGGCAAGGCAGCAGGTTTGGATGGTATTGCAGTGGAATTTATTAAAAAAGGGGGTGACTGTATTGTTGACTGGTTGGTAAGGTTATTTAATGTATGTATGACTCATGGTGAGGTGCCTGAGGATTGGCGGAATGCGTGCATAGTGCCATTGTACAAAGGCAAGGGGGATAAGAGTGAGTGCTCAAATTACAGAGGTATAAGTTTGTTGAGTATTCCTGGTAAATTATATGGGAGGGTACTGATTGAGAGGGTGAAGGCATGTACAGAGCATCAGATTGGGGAAGAGCAGTGTGGTTTCAGAAGTGGTAGAGGATGTGTGGATCAGGTGTTTGCTTTGAAGAATGTATGTGAGAAATACTTAGAAAAGCAAATGGATTTGTATGTAGCATTTATGGATCTGGAGAAGGCATATGATAGAGTTGATAGAGATGCTCTGTGGAAGGTATTAAGAATATATGGTGTGGGAGGCAAGTTGTTAGAAGCAGTGAAAAGTTTTTATCGAGGATGTAAGGCATGTGTACGTGTAGGAAGAGAGGAAAGTGATTGGTTCTCAGTGAATGTAGGTTTGCGGCAGGGGTGTGTGATGTCTCCATGGTTGTTTAATTTGTTTATGGATGGGGTTGTTAGGGAGGTAAATGCAAGAGTTTTGGAAAGAGGGGCAAGTATGAAGTCTGTTGGGGATGAGAGAGCTTGGGAAGTGAGTCAGTTGTTGTTCGCTGATGATACAGCGCTGGTGGCGGATTCATGTGAGAAACTGCAGAAGCTGGTGACGGAGTTTGGTAAAGTGTGTGGAAGAAGAAAGTTAAGAGTAAATGTGAATAAGAGCAAGGTTATTAGGTACAGTAGGGTTGAGGGTCAAGTCAATTGGGAGGTGAGTTTGAATGGAGAAAAACTGGAGGAAGTGAAGTGTTTTAGATATCTGGGAGTGGATCTGGCAGCGGATGGAACCATGGAAGCGGAAGTGGATCATAGGGTGGGGGAGGGGGCGAAAATTTTGGGAGCCTTGAAAAATGTGTGGAAGTCGAGAACATTATCCCGGAAAGCAAAAATGGGTATGTTTGAAGGAATAGTGGTTCCAACAATGTTGTATGGTTGCGAGGCGTGGGCTATGGATAGAGTTGTCCCCATTAGGTTGGATGTGCTGGAAATGAGATGCTTGAGGACAATGTGTGGTGTGAGGTGGTTTGATCGAGTAAGTAACGTAAGGGTAAGAGAGATGTGTGGAAATAAAAAGAGCGTGGTTGAGAGAGCAGAAGAGGGTGTTTTGAAGTGGTTTGGGCACATGGAGAGGATGAGTGAGGAAAGATTGACCAAGAGGATATATGTGTCGGAGGTGGAGGGAGCAAGGAGAAGAGGGAGACCAAATTGGAGGTGGAAAGATGGAGTGAAAAAGATTTTGTGTGATCGGGGCCTGAACATGCAGGAGGGTGAAAGGAGGGCAAGGAATAGAGTGAATTGGAGTGATGTGGTATACCGGGGTTGACGTGCTGTCAGTGGATTGAATCAAGGCATGTGAAGCGTCTGGGTTAAACCATGGAAAGCTGTGTAGGTATGTATATTTGCATGTGTGGACGTATGTATATACATGTGTATGGGGGCGGGTTGGGCCATTTCTTTCGTCTGTTTCCTTGCGCTACCTTGCAAACGCGGGAGACAGCGACAAAGTATAAAAATATATATATATATATATATATATATATATATATATATATATATATATATATGAATTCATGAATATATATATATATATATATATATATATATATATATATATATATATATATATATATATATATATATATATATATATATATATTCCACACACTTTACCAAACTCCGTCACCAGCTTCTGCAGTTTCTCACATGAATCCGCCACCAGCGCTGTATCATCAGCGAACAACAACTGACTCACTTCCCAAGCTCTCTCATCCCCAACAGACTTCATACTTGCCCCTCTTTCCAAAACTCTTGCATTTACCTCCCTAACAACCCCATCCATAAACAAATTAAACAACCATGGAGACATCACACACCCCTGCCGCAAACCTACATTCACTGAGAACCAATCACTTTCCTCTCTTCCTACACGTACACATGCCTTACATCCTCGATAAAAACTTTTCACTGCTTCTAACAACTTGCCTCCCACACCATATATTCTTAATACCTTCCACAGAGCATCTCTATCAACTCTATCATATGCCTTCTCCAGATCCATAAATGCTACATACAAATCCATTTGCTTTTCTAAGTATTTCTCACATACATTCTTCAAAGCAAACACCTGATCCACACATCCTCTACCACTTCTGAAACCACACTGCTCTTCCCCAATCTGATGCTCTGTACATGCCTTCACCCTCTCAATCAATACCCTCCCATATAATTTACCAGGAATACTCAACAAACTTATACCTCTGTAATTTGAGCACTCACTCTTATCCCCTTTGCCTTTGTACAATGGCACTATGCAAGCATTCCGCCAATCCTCAGGCACCTCACCATGAGTCATACATACATTAAATAACCTTACCAACCAGTCAACAATATATATATATATATATATATATATATATATATATATATATATATATATATATATATATATATATATAATATATATATATATATATATATATATATTTTTTTTGCTTTGTCGCTGTCTCCCGCGTTTGCGAGGTAGCGCAAGGAAACAGACGAAAGAAATGGCCCAACCCACCCCCATACACATGTATATACATACGTCCACACACACGCAAATATACATACCTACACAGCTTTCCATGGTTTACCCCAGATGCTTCACATGCCCTGATTCAACCCACTGACAGCACGTCAACCCCGGTATACCACATCGATCATAGGGTGGGGGAGGGGGCGAAAATTCTGGGAGCCTTGAAGAATGTGTGGAAGTCGAGAACAGTATCTCGGAAAGCAAAAATGGGTATGTTTGAAGGAATAGTGGTTCCAACAATGTTGTATGGTTGCCCGGCGTGGGCTATGGATAGAGTTGTGCGCAGGAGGATGGATGTGCTGGAAATGAGATGTTTGAGGACAATGTGTGGTGTGAGGTGGTTTGATCGAGTAAGTAACGTAAGGGTGAGAGAGATGTGTGGAAATAAAAAGAGCGTGGTTGAGAGAGCAGAAGAGGGTGTTTTGAAATGGTTTGGGCACATGGAGAGAATGAGTGAGGAAAGATTGACCAAGAGGATATATTTTATTTATTGATCTATTTTGCTTTGTCGCTGTCTCCCGTGTTAGCGAGGTAGCGCAAGGAAATAGACAAAATAATGGCCCAACCCACCCACATACTCATGTATATACATACACGTCCACACACGCATATATACATACCTATACATCTCAACGTATACATATATATACATACACAGACATACATATATACACATGTACATACTTCATACTTGCTGCCTTTATTCATTCCTGACGCCACCCCGCCACTCATGAAATGACACCCTCCTCCCCCCAGACATACGCAAGGTAGCACTAGGAAAGGACAACAAAGGCCACATTAGTTCACACTCAGTCTCTAGCTATCATGTATAATGCACCAAAACCACAGGTCCCTTTCCACATCCAGGCCCCACAAAACTTTCCATAGTTTACCCAAGCCGCTTCTCATGCCCTGGTTCAATCCACTGACAGAACATCGACCCTGGTACACCAAATCATTCCAATTCACTCTATTCCTTGCACGCCTTTCACCATCCTGCATGTTCAGGCCCCGATCACTCAAAATCTTTTTCACTCCATCCTTCCACCTCCAATTTGGTCTTCCACATCTCTTCATTCCCTCCACCTCTGATACATGCATCCTCTTCGTCAATCTTTCCTCACTCATTCTCTCCATGTGACCAAACCATTTCAATACACCCTCTTCTGCTCTGTAAACCGCACTCTTTTTATTACCACACATCTCTCTTACCCTTTCATTACTTACTCGATCAAACCACCTCACACCACATATTTTCCTCAAACATCTCATTTCCAACACATCCACCCTCCTCTGCAAAACCCTATCTATAGCCCATGCCTCAGAACCATATAGCATTGTTGGAACCACTATTCCCTCAAACATACCCATTTTTGCTTTCCGAGATAATGTTCTTGCCCTCCACACATTCTTCGTTCCCAGAACATCCCCCCCGTGACTCACTTCCGCTTCCATGGTTCCATCCACTGCCAAATCCACTCCCAGATATCTAAAACACTTCACTTCCTCCAGTTTTTCTCCATTCAAACTTACCTCCCTATTGACTTGTCCCTCAACCCCACTGTACCTAAATAACCTTGCTCTTATTCACATTTACTCTCAGCTTTCTTCTTTCACACTTTTTACCAAACTCAGCCACCAGCTTCTGCACTTTCTCACCCGAATCAGCCACCAACGCTGTATCATCAGCGAACAACAACTGACTCACTTCTCATGCCCTGTCATCCACAACAGACTGCATACTTGCCCCTCTCTCCAAAACACTTGCATTCACCTTCCTAACAACCCCATCCATAAACATATTAAACAACCATGGAGACATCATGCACCCCAGCCGCAAACCGACATTCATTGGGAACCAATCACTTTCCTCTCTTCCTACCCGTACACATACCTTACATCTTCGATAAAAACTTTTCACTGCGTCTAGCAACTTGCCTCCCACACCATAGAGCATCTCTATCAACTCTATCATATGCCTTCAAATTATAATTTATATTTATAAAATTGAATATATATCCCAAGATCACCCCCCTCCAATATTCTTACTGCTAAAGCTAAAATTTCCAAGAAAATCTCAAACAAATTATATATCTCTGTGGGAAGAACAATCATGATAGAACTGATCTTATTACTGCAGCCTCTACTCTCAATTTCAATCTAGGACTTGTTATAGTTGTAGAAGAATCTCTGACTGAAATAAAAAACTAATAATTGGTTCACCTCTAATAATATAAAATACAGGATGAAAAGTATGACATACAGTTAAACTGGTTGCTGAAACATACAACAGAAAGGCAACCATACTGATATTTCCTATAAACAGTGGTTCCAACAATGTCATATGGTTGCAAGGCACGGGGCTACAGATAGAGTTGCGTGGAGGAGGGTGGATGTATTGGAAATGAGATGTTTGAGAACAATATGTGGTGTGAGGTGGTTTGATCGAGTAAGTAATGAAAGGGTAAGAGAGATGTGAGGTAATAAAAAGAGTGTGGTTAAGGGAGCAGAAGAGGGTATTTTGACATGGTTTGGTCACATGGAGAGAATGAGTAAGGAAAGATTGACAAAGAGGATATATGTGTCAGAGGTGGAGGGAACGAGGAGAAGTGGGAGGCCAAATTGGAGGTGGAAGGATGGAGTGAAAAAGATTTTGAGCGATCGGGGCCTGAACATGCAGGAGGGTGAAAGGCGTGCAAGGAAAAGAGTGAATTGGAACGATGTGGTATATCGGGGTATAAAGTATAAAGTAATATGTATAGCTTAGCTTGAACCCACTCAGGTTGATAGCCCCACTCCAGAATCAAAATCAAAGTCAGAATTAAACTCTTCTTAAATCTAATATGAAAAACAAATCATTTATAGCAGAAAAAGTCATTAACAAACATATCAATAAAAACAAATTAACCAAAAGAAATCCTCCCTAAAATGTTCATTCTTTTTAACCTTTTGACTACAAAACATTATCACACACAACTCAAATTCTCAATAAAATGAATGCAAATCTTAAATAATCCATACCCATCATATATCCAAGCTCACAGACAACAAATCATAACTACAATTAAGAAAAAATAAAATAAATAGAAAACTAAACTACCTATCATATCCCAACAAATATTATTAATACAGTTCTAGCAATTAAAAGTTTTAACACTGTAAAGAATTAAATCTATCAAAATATTCATTTTCATTAGTGCAAACTACAGAAACCAAAATAGACAACCCAAATGCTGCTTCACATGCTACCATTCCTAAAAAGAAAAAAAAAATGGACTCTCCACCATGACACAGTAAGCCACATATTAAAACAAAAAACACCCCCGATATAACAAACTCTTAAACTTAAAAAGTATTCAAAAAATGTTCCCATTTTGACCTAAACACCCACAATCCACAAAGCACTATAACACTAGGTACTAACCAATACGAAAAATTTAAGATTATCATCAGTTTTGATAGTATATTTGAAAACTCTGGTCTTGTAAACCAAAAACTAATAGTGAAATTCTCAAAACATTAGGAAAAAGACTATAAATCTTATCTTTAATCCCCGAAATTAATTATATATATTTACTTATTAGACTTTGTCACTGTCGCACAAGGAAGACAAAAGAATGGCCCAACCCAACCATATACACATATATTTACATACACGTCCACACACGCACAAATACATACCTATACATTTCAACGTGTATATATATATATATATATATATATATATATATAAACGTCAATAGCAGTTCTCATCAATTTCACCACTGAATCAATAAGCTTCAATGTCTAAGCTACATTTTTCTCCAACTTCACTATTTTCTTGTCAAAACACCATGCATGAAAACTATCACTCCAGTAACACAACTATAAACATTTACTTCCCCTTTAAAAAGTTCTGGGGAAGTCTGTCTCGATACACTGTCTCAAATTACAGAGGTATAAGTTTGTTGAGTATTCCTGGTAAATTATATGGGAGGGTATTGATTGAGAGGGTGAAGGCATGTACAGAGCATCAGATTGGGGAAGAGCAGTGTGGTTTCAGAAGTGGTAGAGGATGTGTGGATCAGGTGTTTGCTTTGAAGAATGTATGTGAGAAATACTTAGAAAAGCAAATGGATTTGTATGTAGCATTTATGGATCTGGAGAAGGCATATGATAGAGTTGATAGAGATGCTCTGTGGAAGGTATTAAGAATATATGGTGTGGGAGGCAAGTTGTTAGAAGCAGTGAAAAGTTTTTATCGAGGATGTAAGGCATGTGTACGTGTAGGAAGAGAGGAAAGTGATTGGTTCTCAGTGAATGTAGGTTTGTGGCAGGGGTGTGTGATGTCTCCATGGTTGTTTAATTTGTTTATGGATGGGGTTGTTAGGGAGGTAAATGCAAGAGTCTTGGAAAGAGGGGCAAGTATGAAGTCTGTTGGGGATGAGAGAGCTTGGGAAGTGAGTCAGTTGTTGTTCGCTGATGATACAGCGCTGTTGGCGGATTCATGTGAGAAACTGCAGAAGCTGGTGACTGAGTTTGGTAAAGTGTGTGAAAGAAGAAAGTTAAGAGTAAATGTGAATAAGAGCAAGGTTATTAGGTACAGTAGGGTTGAGGGTCAAGTCAATTGGGAGGTGAGTTTGAATGGAGAAAAACTGGAGGAAGTGAAGTGTTTTAGATATCTGGGAGTGGATCTGTCAGCGGATGGAACCATGGAAGCGGAAGTGGATCATAGGGTGGGGGAGGGGGCGAAAATTTTGGGAGCCTTGAAAAATGTGTGGAAGTCGAGAACATTATCCCGGAAAGCAAAAATGGGTATGTTTGAAGGAATAGTAGTTCCAACAATGTTGTATGGTTGCGAGGCGTGGGCTATGGATAGAGTTGTGCGCAGGAGGATGGATGTGCTGGAAATGAGATGTTTGAGGACAATGTGTGGTGTGAGGTGGTTTGATCGAGTAAGTAACGTAAGGGTAAGAGAGATGTGTGGAAATAAAAAGAGCGTGGTTGAGAGAGCAGAAGAGGGTGTTTTGAAATGGTTTGGGCACATGGAGAGAATGAGTGAGGAAAGATTGACCAAGAGGATATATGTGTCGGAGGTGGAGGGAACGAGGAGAAGAGGGAGACCAAATTGGAGGTGGAAAGATGGAGTGAAAAGGATTTTGTGTGATCGGGGCCTGAACATGCAGGAGGGTGAAAGGAGGGCAAGGAATAGAGTGAATTGGAGCGATGTGGTATACAGGGGTTGACGTGCTGTCAGTGGACTGAGTCGGGGCATGTGAAGCGTCCGGGGTAAACCAAGGAAAGCTGTGTAGATATGTATATTTGCGTGTGTGGACGTGTGTATGTACATGTGTATGGGGGGGGTTGGGCCATTTCTTTCGTCTGTTTCCTTGCGCTACCTCGCAAACGCGGGAGACAGCGACAAAGTACAAAAAAAAA
>NC_092231.1:48587911-48655411 GCF_036320965.1 Panulirus ornatus
TTGCCATTCTTCACTCAATCTATCTTGGTTCTTCCTCGCACACGTCTCCTTTCCAAGCTTACTTCCTCTCACCACTCTCTCTTCCCCAACATTCTCTTTTTATTGAAAACCTCTAGAAAGGTTCACCTTCGCCTCCACAAGATAGTATCAGATATCCCACCAGCTGCCCCTCATAAAACAATAGTATACAAAAGTCTCTTTCATTTGCCTATCAATTAATACGTAATCCAATAATGCCCTTTGACCATCTCTCTTATTCACAAATACGTATACTTAAGTACATCTCTATTTTTAATCCAGGTATTTACCATCACCAGTCTTTTTCCAGAACACAATCCACAAGCTCTTCACCATTTCCATTTTCAACACCGGATACCCCATGTACGCAAATTATATTCTCAACTGCGACATTACTCACCTCCGCATTTAAATCACCCATCACTAAAACCCATCTCTCTCCATTTACTTTCAGTTTTACCCACATCAATCTAGAATTCACTTTTTTACACTATATCACATACTCCCACAGCTTTCTTCAGGAGTAGTGCTACTCCTTACTTAACTCTTGTCCTCACACCAACACTAGACTTCACTCCCAAGACTTTCCCAAGTCAAATTTTCCTTTTACACTTGAGCTTCGTTTCACTCAGTGCTGAATATCCAGGTTTGTTTTCTCAAACATCCCACCTGTCTCTCCTTTTTTCTCATCTTGATTAAATCCACACACGTTCAGACATCCCAATCTGAGCCTTCGAAGAGGATGAGCACTCCCCGTTTGACTCCTTCTGTTTCCCGTTTTAGAAATACAGATACAAGGAGGGGAGGGTTTCCAGCAGCCAGCTCCCACCCCCTGTCGTCTCCTACTACGACACGTGGGTAAAACGTGTAAAGTCATCTTTCTCCCCTATCCCCAGATATATATATATATATATATATATATATATATATATATATATATATATATATATATATATATATATATATATATATATATATATATATATATATATATTTTTTTTTTTTTTTTTTTCTTTGTCCCTGTCTCCCGCGTTTGCGAGGTAGCGCAAGGAAACAGACGAAAGAAATGGCCCAACCCACCCCCCACACCCAGGCACACATATACGTCCACACACGCAAATATACATACCTACACAGCTTTCCATGGTTTACCCCAGACGCTTCACATGCCTTGATTCAATCCACTGACAGCATGTCAACCCCGGTATACCACATCGCTCCAATTCACTCTATTCCTTGCCCTCCTTTCACCCTCCTGCATGTTCAGGCCCCGATCACACAAAATCCCCTTCACTCCATCTTTCCACCTCCAATTTGGTCTCCCTCTTCTCCTCGTTCCCTCCACATTCGACACATATATCCTCTTGGTCAATCTTTCCTCACTCATTCTCTCCATGTGACCAAACCATTTCAAAACACCCTCTTCTGCTATCTCAACCACGCTCTATTTATTTCCACACATCTCTCTTACCCTTACGTTACTTACTCGATCAAACCACCTCACACCACACATTGTCCTCAAACATCTCATTTCCAGCACATCCATCCTCCTGCGCACAACTCTATCCATAGTCCACTCCTCGCAACCATACAACATTGTTGGAACCACTATTCCTTCAAACATAACCATTTTTTCTTTCCGAGATAATGTTCTCGACTTCCACACATTCTTCAAGGCTCCCAGGATTTTCGCCCCCTACCCTACCCTATGATCCACTTCCGCTTCCATGGTTCAATCCGCTGCCAGATCAACTCCCAGATATCTAAAACACTTTACTTCCTCCAGTTTTTCTCCATTCAAACTTACCTCCCAATTGACTAGACCCTCAACCCTACTGTACCTAATAACCTTGCTCTTATTCATATTTACTCTTAACTTTCTTCTTTCACACACTTTACCAAACTCAGTCACCAGCTTCTGCAGTTTCTCACATGAATCAGCCACCAGCGCTGTATCATCAGCGAACAACAACTGACTCACTTCCCAAGCTCTCTCATCCCCAACAGACTTCATCCTTGCCCCTCTTTCCAAAACTCTTGCATTCACCTCCCTAACAACCCCATCCATAAACAAATTAAACAACCATGGAGACATCACACACCCCTGCCGCAAACCTACATTCACTGAGAACCAATCACTTTCCTCTCTTCCTACACGTACACATGCCTTACATCCTCGATAAAAACTTTCACTGCTTCTAACAACTTGCCTCCCACACCATATATTCTTAATACCTTCCACAGAGTATCTCTATCAACTCTATCATATGCCTTCTCCAGATCCATAAATGCTACATACAAATCCATTTGCTTTTCTAAGTATTTCTCACATACATTCTTCAAAGCAAACACCTGATCCACACATCCTCTACCACTTCTGAAACAACACTGCTCTTCCCCAATCTGATGCTCTGTACATGCCTTCACCCTCTCAATCAATACCCTCCCATACAATTTGCCAGGAATACTCAACAAACTTATACCTCTGTAATTTGAGCACTCACTCTTATCCCCTTTGCCTTTGTACAATGGCACTATGCACGCATTCCGCCAATCCTCAGGCACCTCACCATGAGTCATACATACATTAAATAACCTTACCAACCAGTCAACAATACAGTCACCCCCTTTTTTAATGAATTCCACTGTAATACCATCCAAACCTGCTGCCTTGCCGGCTTTCATCTTCCGCAAAGCTTTTACTACCTCTTCTCTGTTTACCAAATCATTTTCCCTAAACCTCGCACTTTGCACACCACCTCGACCAAAACACCTTATATCTGCCACTCTATCATCAAACACATTCAACAAACCTTCAAAATACTCACTCCATCTCCTTCTCACATCACCACTACTTCTTATTACCTCCCCATTTGCGCCCTTCACTGAAGTTCCCATTTGCTCCCTTGTCTTACGCACTTTATTTACCTCCTTCCAGAACATCTTTTTATTCTCCCTAAAATTTAATGATACTCTCTCACCCCAACTCTCATTTGCCCTTTTTTTCACCTCTTGCACCTTTCTCTTGACCTCCTGTCTCTTTCTTTTATACGTCTCCCACTCAATTTCATTTTTTCCCTGCAAAAATCGTCCAAATGCCTCTCTCTTCTCTTTCACTAATACTCTTACTTCTTCATCCCACCACTCACTACCCTTTCTAATCAACCCACCTCCCACTCTTCTCATGCCACAAGCATCTTTTGCGCAATCCATCACTGATTCCCTAAATACATCCCATTCCTCCCCCACTCCCCTTGCTTCCATTGTTCTCACCTTTTTCCATTCTGTACTCAGTCTCTCCTGGTACTTCCTCACACAAGTCTCCTTCCCAAGCTCACTTACTCTCACCACCCTCTTCACCCCAACATTCACTCTTCTTTTCTGGAAACCCATACAAATCTTCACCTTAGCCTCCACAAGATAATGATCAGACATCCCTCCAGTTGCACCTCTCAGCACATTAACATCCAAAAGTCTCTCTTTCGCGCGCCTGTCAATCAACACGTAATCCAATAACGCTCTCTGGCCATCTCTCCTACTTACATAAGTATACTTATGTATATCTCGCTTTTTAAACCAGGTATTTCCAATCATCAGTACTTTTTCAGCACATAAATCTACAAGCTCTTCACCATTTCCATTTACAACACTGAACACCCCATGTATACCAATTATTCCCTCAACTGCCACATTACTCACCTTTGCATTCAAATCACCCAACACTATAACTATATTTTTTTTTTTCTTTTTTTGCCGCTGTCTCCCGCGTTTGCGAGGTAGCTATATATATATATATATATATATATATATATATATATATATATATATATATATATATATATATATATATATATATATATATATATATATATATATATAACTATGTATATATATATATACATACATATATCGCTGGGGATAGGGGATTAAGAATACTTCCCACGTATTCCCTGGGTGTCGTACAAGGCGACTAAAAGGGGAGGGAGCGGGAGGCTGGAAATCCTCCCCTCTCGTTTTTTTTTTTTAATTTTCCAAAAGAAGGAACAGAGGGGGGCCAGGTGAGGATACTCCACAAAGGCACAGTCCTCTGTTCTTAACGCTACCTCGCTAACGCGGGAAATGGAGAATAGTTTAAAAGAAAGAAAAAAAGAAATCTTTCTTTTTTCTTTCATACTATTCGCCATTTCCCGCATTAGCGAGGTAGCGTTAAGAACAGAGGACTGGGCCTTAGAGGGAATATCCTCACCTGGCCCTCTTCTCTGTTCCTTCTTTTGGAAAATAAAAAAAAAAAAAAGAGAGGGGAGGATTTCCAGCCACCCGCTCCCTCCCCTTTTAGTTGCCTTCTACGACACGCAGGGACTACGTGGGAAGTATTCTTTCTCCCCTATCCCCAGGGATAATATATATATATATATATATGGAAGGTATTAAGAATATATGGTGTGGGAGGCAAGTTGTTAGAAGCAGTGAAAAGTTTTTATCGAGGATGTAAGGCATGTGTACGTGTAGGAAGAGAGGAAAGTGATTGGTTCTCAGTGAATGTAGGTTTGCGGCAGGGGTGTGTGATGTCTCCATGGTTGTTTAATTTGTTTATGGATGGGGTTGTTAGGGAGGTGAATGCAAGAGTTTTGGAAAGAGAGGCAAGTATGAAGTCTGTTGGGGATGAGAGAGCTTGGGAAGTGAGTCAGTTGTTGTTCGCTGATGATACAGCGCTGGTGGCTGATTCATGTGAGAAACTACAGAAGCTGGTGACTGAGTTTGGTAAAGTGTGTGAAAGAAGAAAGTTAAGAGTAAATGTGAATAAGACCAAGGTTATTAGGTACAGTAGGGTTGAGGGTCAAGTCAACTGTGAGGTGAGTTTGAATGGAGAAAAACTGGAGGAAGTGAAGTGTTTTAGATATCTGGGAGTGGATCTGGCAGCGGATGGAACCATGGAAGCGGAAGTGGATCATAGGGTGGGGGAGGGGGCGAAATTTCTGGGAGCCTTGAAGAATGTGTGGAAGTCGAGAACATTATCTCGGAGAGCAAAAATGGGTATGTTTGAAGGAATAGTGGTTCCAGCAATGTTGTATGGTTGCGAGGCGTGGACTATGGATAGAGTTGTGCGCAGGAGGATGGATGTGCTGGAAATGAGATGTTTGAGGACAATGTGTGGTGTGAGGTGGTTTGATCGAGTAAGTAACGTAAGGGTAAGAGATGTGTGGAAATAAAAAGAGCGAGCAGAGAGAGCAGAGGAGGCTGTTTTGAAATGGTTTGGTCACATGGAGAGAATGAGTGAGGAAAGATTGACCAAGAGGATATATGTGTCGGAGGTGGAGGGAACAAGGAGAAGAGGGAGACCAAATTGGAGGTGGAAAGATGGAGTGAAAAAGATTTTGTGTGATCGGGGCCTGAACATGCAGGAGGGTGAAAGGAGGGCAAGGAATAGAGTGAGTTGGAGCGATGTGGTATACCGGGGTTGACGTGCTGTCAGTGGATTGAATCAGGGCATGTGAAGCGTCTGGGGTAAACCATGGAAAGCTGTGTAGGTATGTATATTTGCGTGTGTGGACGTATGTATATACATGTGTATGGGGGTGGGTTGGGCCATTTCTTTCGTCTGTTTCCTTGCGCTACCTCGCAAACGCGGGAGACAGCGACAAGGCAAAAAAAAAAAAAAAAAAAATATATATATATATATATATATATATATATATATATATATATATATATATATATATATATGTATTTATATATATCATTTACTTTGTCGCTGTCTCCCGCGATAGCGAGGTAGTGCAAGGAAAGACACGAAAGAATGGCTCAACCCACCCACATACAAATGTATATGCATACACGTCCACACACGCAAATATACATACCTATACATCTCAACGTATACATATATATACACACACAGACATATACATATATACACAAGTACATAGTTCATGCTGTCTACCTATATTCATTCCCATCGCCACCCCGCCACACATGAAATAACAACCCCATCCCCCCGCATGTGCACGAAATAGCGCTAGGAAATGACAACAAAGGCCAAATTCGTTCACACTCAGTCTCTAGCAATCATTTATAATGCACCGAAACCACAGCTCCCTTTCCACTTCTAGGCCGCACAGAACTTTCCATGGTTTACCCCAGACGCTTCACATGCCCTGGCTAGATACATTGACAGCACACCTTTCACCCTCCTGCATGTTCAGGCTCCGATCACTCAAAATCTTTTTCACTCCATCTTTCCACCTCCAATTTGGTCTCCTACTTCTCCTCGTTCCCTCCACCTCTGACACATATATCCTCTTGGTCAATCTTTCCTCAATCGTACTCTCCATGTGACGAAACCATTTAAAACACCCTCTCCTGCTCTCTCAACCACACTCATTTTATTACCACACATCTCACTTACCTATTATTACTTGCTCGATCATACCACCTCACACCACATATTGTCCTCATACATCTCATTTCCAGCACATCCACCCTCCTACGCACAACTCTATCTATAGCCCACGCCTCGCAACCATAAAACATTGTTGGAACCACTAATCCTTCAAACATACCTATTTTTGCTTTTCGAGTTAATGTTCTCGACTTCCACACATTCCTTAACGCTCCAGAACTTTCGCCCCCTCCCCCACCCTATGATTCAATTCCGCTTCCATGGTTCCATCCACTGCCAGATCCACTCCTAGATATCTAAAACCCATCACTTCCTCCAGTTTTTCTCCATTCAAACTTAGCTCTAACTTGACTTGTCCCTCAACCCTACTGTACCTAATAACCTTGCTCTTATTCACATTTACTCTCAGCTTTCTTCTTTCACACACTTTACTAAACTCAGTCACCAGCTTCGGCAGTTTCTCACACGAATCAGCCACCAGCGCTGTATCCTCAGCAAACAACAACTGACTCATTCCCCAAGCTCTCTCATCCACAACAGACTACATATTTGCGCCTATTTCCAAAGCTCTTGCATTCACCTCCCTAACATTCCCATCCATTAACAAACTGAACAATCGTGGAGACTTCATACACCCCTGCCGCAAACCAACATTCACTGAGAACAATCACTTTCCTCTCTTCCTACACGTACACATGCCTTACATCCTCGATAAAAACTTTTCGCTGCTTCTAACAACTTCCCTCCCACACCATATACTCTTAGCACCTTCCACAGAGCATCTCCATCAACTTTATCATATGCATTCTTCAGATCCATAAATGCTACATACAAATCCATTTGCTTTTCTAAGTATTTCTCACATACATTCTTAAAAAAGCAAACACCGAGTCCAAACATCCTATACCACCTCTGAAACCACACAGCTCTTATCCAATCTGATGCTCTGTGCATGTCTTCACCCTTTCAACACCCTCCCATATAATTTCCCAGGAATACTCAACAAACTTATACCTCTGTAATTTGAACACTCAATCTTATCCACTTTGCCTTTGTACAATTGCACTATGAAAGTATTCCGCCAATTTTCAGGCACCTGACCATAAGTCATACATACATTAAATAACCTTGACAACTAGTCAACAATAGTCATCCCTTTTTAATTAATTCCACTGCAATACCATCCAAACCCGCTGCCTTGCCGGCTTTCATCTTCCGCAAACCTTTTACTACCTCTTCTCTGTTTACCAAATCATTCTCCCTAACCCTCTCACTTTACACACCACCTCGACCAAAACACCCTATATCTGCCGCTCTATCATCAAACACATTCAACAAACCTTCAAAATACTCACTCCATCTCCAAATCACATCACTCCATCTCCTAATCACATCAAAACTACTTGTTATCACCTCCCATTTGACCCTTTCATAGAAGTTCCCATTTGTTCCCTTTTCTTACCCAACCAGGAATACTCAAAAAACTTATACCTCTGTAATTTGAGCACTCACTCTTTTCCCCTTTGCCTTTGTACAATGGCACTATGCAAGTATTCCGCCAATCGCATACATACATACATTAAATAACCTTACCAACCAGTCAACGATACAGTCACCCACTTTTTTAATAATTTCTACTGCAATACCATCCAAACCCGCTGCCTTGTCGGCTTTCATATTCCGTAAAGCTTTTACTACCTCTTCTCTGTTTACCTAATCATTCTCCCTAACACTCTCACTTTGGACACCACCTCGACCAAAACACCCTATATCTGCCACTCTATCATCAAACACATTCAACAAACCTCAAACTATTCGCTACATTTCCTTCTCACATCACCACTACTTGTTATGACCTCCCCATTAGCCCCCTTCACTGATGATCCCATTTGTTCCCTAGTCTTACGCACTTTTTTTACCTCCTTCCAAAGCATCTTTTTATTCTACCTAAAATTTAATGATACTCTCTCACCCCAACTCTCATTTGCCCTTTTTTTCATCTCTTGCACCTTTCTCTTGACCTCCTGCCTCTTTCTTTTACATATCTCACACTCATTTGCATATATATATATATATATATATATATATATATATATATATATATATATATATATATATATATATATATATATATATATATATATATATATATATATATATATATATATATATATATATATATATATATATATATATATATATATATATATATATATATATATATATATATATATATATATATATAATATATATATATATATATATATATATATATATATCCCTGGGGATAGGGGATTAACAATACTTCCCACGTATTCCCTGCGTGTCGTAGAAGGCGACTAAAAGGGGAGGGAGCGGAGGGCTGGAAATCCTTTCCTCTCGTTTTATTTTTTTTTTATATTTTTTTCAAAAGAAGGAACAGAGGGGGCCAGGTGAGGATATTCCAAAAAAGGCCCAGTTCTCTGTTCTTAACGCTACCTCGCTAACGCGGGAAATGGCGAATAGTTTAAAAGAAAAAGAAAAGAAAATATATATGTATATATATATATATATATATATATATATATATATATATATATATATATATATATATATATATATATATATATATATGTATATATATATATATATATATATATATTTATTTATTTATATTTATTATACTTTGTCGCTGTCTCCCGTGTTTGCGAGGGAGCGCAAGGAAACATGAAAGAAATGGCCCAACCACCCCCCATACACATGTATATACATACGTCCACACACGCAAATATACATACCTACACAACTTTCCATGGTTTACCCCAGACGCTTCACATGCCTTGATTCAATCCACTGACAGCATGTCAACCCCGGTATACCACATCGCTCCAATTCACTCTATTCCTTGCCCTCCTTTCACCCTCCTGCATGTTCAGGCCCCGATCACACAAAATCTTTTTCACTCCATCTTTCCACCTCCAATTTGGTCTCCCTCTTCTCCTTGTTCCCTCCACCTCCGACACATATATCCTCTTGGTCAATCTTTCCTCACTCATCCTCTCCATGTGCCCAAACCACTTCAAAACACCCTCTTCTGCTCTCTCAACCACGCTCTTTTTATTTCCACACATCTCTCTTACCCTTACGTTACTCACTCGATCAAACCACCTCACACCACACATTGTCCTCAAACATCTCATTTCCAACACATCCATCCTCCTGCGCACAACTCTATCCATAGCCCACGCCTCGCAACCATACAACATTGTTGGAACCACTATTCCTTCAAACATACCCATTTTTGCTTTCCGAGATAATGTTCTCGACTTCCACACATTCTTCAAGGCCCCCAGAATTTTCGCCCCCTCCCCCACCCTATGATCCACTTCCACTTCCATGGTTCCATCCGCTGCCAGATCCACTCCCAGATATCTAAAACACTTCACTTCCTCCAGTTTTTCTCCATTCAAACTCACCTCCCAATTGACTTGACCCTCAACCCTACTGTACCTAATAACCTTGCTCTTATTCACATTTACTCTTAACTTTCTTCTTCCACACACTTTACCAAACTCAGTCACCAGCTTCTGCAGTTTCTCACATGAATCAGCCACCAGCGCTGTATCATCAGCGAACAACAACTGACTCACTTCCCAAGCTCTCTCATCCCCAACAGACTTCATACGTGCCCCTCTTTCCAAAACTCTTGCATTTACCTCCCTAACAACCCCATCCATAAACAAATTAAACAACCATGGAGACATCACACACCACTGCCGCAAACCTACATTCACTGAGAACCAATCACTTTCCTCTCTTCCTACACGTACACATGCCTTACATCCTCGATAAAAACTTTTCACTGCTTCTAACAACTTGCCTCCCACACCATATATTCTTAATACCTTCCATAGAGCATCTCTATCAACTCTATCATATGCCTTCTCCAGATCCATAAATGCTACATACAAATCCATTTGCTTTTCTAAGTATTTCTCACATACATTCTTCAAAGCAAACACCTGATCCACACATCCTCTACCACTTCTGAAACCACACTGCTCTTCCCCAATCTGATGCTCTGTACATGCCTTCACCCTCTCAATCAATACCCTCCCATATAATTTACCAGGAATACTCAACAAACTTATACCTCTGTAATTTGAGCACTCACTCTTATTCCCTTTGCCTTTGTACAATGGCACTATGCACGCATTCCGCCAATCCTCAGGCACCTCACCATGAGTCATACATACATTAAATAACCTTACCAACCAGTCAACAATACAGTCACCCCCTTTTTTAATAAATTCCACTGCAATACCATCCAAACCTGCTGCCTTGCCGGCTTTCATCTTCCGTAAAGCTTTCACTACCTCTTCTCTGTTTACCAAATCATTTTCCCTAACCCTCTCACTTTGCACACCACCTCGACCAAAACACCCTATATCTGCCACTCTATCATCAAACACATTCAACAAACCTTCAAAATACTCACTCCATCTCCTACTCACATCACCACTACTTGTTATCACCTCCCCAGTTTTCTAAATTGTTTTTTACATTTTTCATATGTATATATATGTATATGTGTGTGTGTGTGTATGTGTGCGTATGTATGTGTACGTATATATATATGTGTATATATATATATATATATATATATATATATATATATATATATATATATATATATATTATCCCTGGGGATAGGGGTGAAAGAATACTTCCCACGCATTCCTCACGTGTCGTAGAAGGCGACTAGAGGGGACGGGAGCGGGGGGCCAGAAATCCTCCCCACCTTGTATTTTTTCTTTTTTTAACTTTCTAAAATGGGAAACAGAAGAAGGAGTCACGCGGGGAGTGCTCATCCTCCTCGAAGGCTCAGACTGGGGTGTCTAAATGTGTGTGGATGTAACCAAGATGTGAAAAAAGGAGAGATAGGTAGTATTTTGAGGAAAGGAACCTGGATGTTTTGGCTCTGAGTGAAACGAAGCTCAAGGGTAAAGGGGAAGAGTGGTTTGGGAATGTTTTGGGAGTAAAGTCAGGGGTTAGTGAGAGGACAAGAGCAAGGGAAGGAGTAGCAGTACTCCTGAAACAGGACTTGAGGGAGTATGTTATTGAATGTAAGAAAGTAAATTCTTGATTAATATGGGTAAAACTGAAAGTTGATGGAGAGAGATGGGTGATTATTGGTGCATATGCACCTGGGCATGAGAAGAAAGATCATGAGAGGCAAGTGTTTTGGGAGCAGCTGAATGAGTGTGTTAGTGGTTTTGATGCATGAGACCGGGTTATAGTGTTGGGTGATTTGAATGCAAAGGTGAGTAATGTGGCAGTTGAGGGAATAATTGGTATACATGGGGTGTTCATTGTTGTAAATGGAAATGGTGAAGAGCTTGTAGATTTATGTGATGAAAAAGGACTGGTGATTGGGAATACCTGGTTTAAAAAGCGAGATACACATAAGTATACGTATGTAAGTAGGAGAGATGGCCAGAGAGCGTTATTGGTTTACGTGTTGATTGACAGGCGCGCGAAAGAGAGACTTTTGGATGTTAATGTGCTGAGAGGTGCAACTGGAGGGATGTCTGATCATTATCTTGTGGAGGTTAAGGTGAAGATTTGTATGGGTTTTCAGAAAGGAAGAGTGAATGTTGGGGTGAAGAGGGTGGTGAGAGTAAGTGAGCTAGGGAAGGAGACTTGTGTTAGGAAGTACCATGAGAGACTGAGTACAGAATGGATAAAGGTGAGAACAATGGAAGTAAGGGGAGTGGGGGAGGAATGGGATGTATTTAGGGAATCGGTGATGATTTGCGCAAAAGATGCTTGTGGCATGAGAAGAGTAGGAGGTAGGTTGATTAGAAAGGGTAGTGAGTGGTGGGAGGAAGAAGTAAGATTATTAGTGAAAGAGAAGAAAGAGGCATTTGGACGATTTTTGCTGGGAAAAAATGCAATTGAGTGGGAGATGTATAAAAGAAAGAGACAGGAGGTCAAGAGAAAGGTGCAAGAGGTGAAAAAGAGGGCAAATCAGAGTAGGGGCGAGAGAGTATCATTAAATTTGTGGGAGAATAAAAAGATGTTCTGGAAGGAGGTAAATAAAGTGCGTAAGAAAAGGTAGCAAATGGGAACTTCAGTGAAGGGCGCAAATGGGGAGGTGATAACAAGTAGTGGTGATGTGAGAAGGAGATGGAGTGAGTATTTTGAAGGTCTGTTGAATGTGTTTGATGACAGAGTGGCAGATATAAGGTGTTTTGGTCGAGGTGGTGTGCACAGTGAGAGGGTTAGGGAAAATGATTCGGTAAACAGAGAAGAGGTAGTAAAAGCTTTGCGGAAGATGAAAGCCGGCAAGGCAGCAGGTTTGGATGGTATTGCAATGGAATTTATTAAAAAAGGGGGTGACTGTATTATTGACTGGTTGGTAAGGTTATTTAATGTATGTATGACTTATGGTGAGGTGCCTGAGGATTGGCGGAATGCGTGCATAGTGCCATTGTACAAAGGCAAAGGGAATAAGAGTGAGTGCTCAAATTACAGAGGTATAAGTTTGTTGAGTATTCCTGGTAAATTATATGGGAGGGTTTTGATTGAGATGGTGAAGGCATGTACAAAGCATCAGATTGGGGAAGAGCAGTGTGGTTTCAGAAGTGGTAGAGGATGTATGGATCAGGTGTTTGCTTTGAAGAATGTATGTGAGAAATACTTAGAAAAGCAAATGGATTTGTATGTAGCATTTATGGATCTGGAGAGGGCATATGATAGAGTTGATAGAGATGCTCTGTGGAAGGTATTAAGAATATATGGTGTGGGAGGCAAGTTGTTAGAAGCAGTGAAAAGTTTTTATCGAGGATGTAAGGCATGTGTACGTGTAGGAAGAGAGGAAAGTGATTGGTTCTCAGTGAATGTAGGTTTGCGGCAGGGGTGTGTGATATCTCCATGGTTGTTTAATTTGTTTATGGATGGGGTTGTTAGGGAGGTGAATGCAAGAGTTTTGGAAAGAGGGGCAAGTATGAAGTCTGTTGGGGATGAGAGAGCTTGGGAAGTGAGTCAGTTGTTGTTCGCTGATGATACAGCGCTGGTGGCTGATTCATGTGAGAAACTGCAGAAGCTCGTGACTGAGTTTGGTAAAGTGTGTGAAAGAAGAAAGTTAAGAGTAAATATGAATAAGAGCAAGGTTATTAGGTACAGTAGGGTTGAGGGTCTAGTCAATTGGGAGGTAAGTTTGAATGGAGAAAAACTGGAGGAAGTAAAGTGTTTTAGATATCTGGGAGTGGATCTGGCAGCGGATTGAACCATGGAAGCGGAAGTGGATCATAGGGTAGGGTAGGGGGCGAAAATCCTGGGAGCCTTGAAGAATGTGTGGAAGTCGAGAACATTATCTCGGAGAGCAAAAATGGGTATGTTTGAAGGAATAGTGGTTCCAACAATGTTGTGCGCAGGAGGATGGATGTGCTGGAAATGAGATGTTTGAGGACAATGTGTGGTGTGAGGTGGTTTGATCGAGTAAGTAACGTAAGGGTAAGAGAGATGTGTGGAAATAGAAAGAGCGTGGTTGAGATAGCAGAAGAGGGTGTTTTGAAATGGTTTGGGCACATGGAGAGAATGAGTGAGGAAAGATTGACCAAGAGGATATATGTGTCGGAGGTGGAGGGAACGAGGAGAAGAGGGAGACCAAATTGGAGGTGGAAAGATGGAGTGAAAAAGATTTTGTGTGATCGGGGCCTGAACATGCAGGAGGGTGAAAGGAGGGCAAGGAATAGAGTGAATTGGAGCGATGTGGTATACCGGGGTTTACGTGCTGTCAGTGGATGAAATCAAGGCATGTGAAGCGTCTGGGGTAAACCATGGAAAGCTGTGTAGGTATGTGTATTTGCGTGTGTGGACGTATGTATATACATGTGTATGGGGGTGGGTTGGGCCATTTCTTTCTTCTGTTTCCTTGCGATACCTCGCGAACGCGGGAGACAGCGACAAAGCAAAAAAAAAGAAAAAAAAAAAAAATATATATATATATATATATATATATATATATATATATATATATACATATAATTCTAGCCTGAGCTAGGTGCCCATCTCATCAACCAATCCTTATGGGTGTATGACGAACAGATAGATTGACTCTGGACCATTTGCCGCAACCAAGATTCGAACTTATGCGCTCGACCCTGGGCGGCTTGTTAATGTAACAATGTCAGGAATGCTACCCGATATGCCAAGAAGGTCCTTGATGAATTCAGTAAACATAGAACGGGAATATTTTATATGCTAAACAATGATTTACCCTAGCACTCTTCAAGGTGGTGACAAATTTTTTTACATCGTTCATCCTCTATATCATGTAAGGACCTATAGCGGGCATCCCTAGACAACATGAGCAGATATTAGCGACGAGAGTTGTAGTAGTTTATTTACAAGGAAAATGAAAGAGAATGTTGGGTAAAACATTTATCATAAAACCAAAAGGTGAAAAAGGAGATCAAGAAACTATACATTATATAGAAAGAAACTAAATTATTTCCATGATTTTTTGGCAAATCATTATTATTTCTTTCCAGATAAAAGGTAAGAATATATTATCCCTCTTTATATATCTATCAGACCAAGACCAGTGATAGTTAGGAAGAATGAACCTAATCGGCCTGTGGTTAACATGCAGATGCTCCTGGCATGGTGGCTGCTATTCTGTGAGGTCATCACTACAGGGTTTCGCTCGTCTCTGATGTCCGACCTGACCGTCCAGGGAAAGGCCCACCCCCCGAACACACTCGAGGACCTCCTGGAGAGAAGCAACTGGAGGTGGGGTATGGACTCCAGGCACTACAAGGCCGCAACTTTAAACTATTTCACAAAGCATGAAGATCCCGTTGTGAGGGAGATAACAAAAAGAATGGAGGTTTGTAAATGAAAATATTCTCACGTGTAATTATGAAAGACCTGGGATTACATAAATCAATGATCTTGCCGATGCAAATGTTAGTTCAGACATTTCCTATTTCGTAAGAACTATATGTGTTTACTTCCACTTAAGCAATTGGGATCGCTTATGAATAAGTTGAAATAGATATGACAAAAAAGAAACTAGTTAGAACAGAGATGAACTGCAAATAACTACAAATAAATGTCTCATTTTTCTATATACGACTGAATAACATTTATCCATGCGTGTTGACATGAACATCCTCCCCACCATTCTTCACAGAAATTCATAATCAATTGATCCCTGTATATACCAGGTGCTGGACCCAAAATATGGGCTACAGAAGGTGTTGGCGGGCAGCTATTCGTTAATCGCCTTCAGGTATGCAATCAGGGAAGTCATAGCGAGCCACTTTCGCCGCCTCCCGTGGACGGTCGCCCTTCTTCATCAGCAATAATGGCTTCTACTTCCCTATCACTGGATGGGGATTTAGGTCAGTGTATTGGATCAACATTGACGATCACCTCCCTTGCAAGGAACAGAGCACTGTGGAAATTTTGCTTACCATATCCATAGATTAATAGCACATAATGGAGAAATATAGGACAGAGTTAAGACCCATCTACTTTCGGCTTGATAAGCTGTTAAGACCACTCGATCAGGTTGTAAGATGCCGTCGACCTGGATATCGGTGGAAATAGAGAAGGCGGTGTACTGAACCAGCACTAACTGCTGATTTCCACTCTCTAGAAAAGTTGCTGTCTTTTCGTCTTCCCTTTATATGTGAGTCACCTGACATTCTCTATTCACTTTTGCAATATTCGTTGTCTCACATCCAGCCTTCCCACTCTTACATAACTCTTACATAATAAACAAAGAAATACAAAGGAACTCAAAGAGCAACAGACCACTTGGTCCCTTCAAGGTTGTTTGTGAGAGTGGATGTGACATGAATGTCATAGATCAGTGTGGTAAGAATAGAAATACGTACATGTTAAAGATAAATATATATGTACTTTACATGTAGTTAAGGTGGCGCAAATAAGAGTCCGTCTTGAATTTGAAGCGAAATATTTATCATGGCGCAAATAAGAGTCCGTCTTGAATTTGAAGCGAAATATTTATCAGTTCTATTTTCAAACGTGTCTATGGTACTGCTTTCAACCAATCTAATTGGTAAATCATTCCATTTGTTAACAATCCAGTTGAAGGAAATATTCTGCCTTGATTGAGATAAAGATTTACCCATGAGTTTGTAACCATTACTACAAGTGAAATCAGACGAATCTATATAAGTCGTTATATCGAGATTATAAAAGCCTTTGATGATTTTGAATGTATCGGATCAGCTCTTAATCTTCTCTTTTCTAAACTAGATAGATTTAAATTGTTGAATCTGCTCTCATAGGACTTGTTTCTCAGTCCGGGAATCATCTTGGTAGCTCGTCTCTGTCCTCTCTCCATTCTGTTTATATCTTTTCTCAACCAAAACTGAACACAACATTCGAAACTGGAACGCACGAATGACTTGTAAACAGTAAGGAAGTTTTCCCTGGACCAAAATTGGATTGTCCTACCTATGAATTCGATAACTTTGTTCGCCTTTTTAACTGTCTCTGTGCACTGTAAAGAAAAGATCGTTACACTTGTCTTTTCCTTCCTTTACCTTTTGAGGTTCAACAGAATTCATGCTGTAGCTTGCCTTTTCATTTTTACTAGTGACAAGTAAAATTTGTTCTTCTAGATACCGAAATTCACTTGCCACTTATGAGCTCAGTCCATCAGTTTGTCTATGTCTGTTTGAGGCTGCAGATGTTTAATTTCTCTTGTAGATTTGCTTCCCAGCTTAGTATCGTCTGCGAATTTCGATACCTTATAATGCAGCCATTCTGAGGACTGACCATTAATCACAACTCTGTTTACAGCCAGTTAACCACTTTTCTATCCACCAATGTGCACAATCCAATCTACACTATGTGACTTAATCTTAGTTCGTAACCTTTGACGTGGAACTTCATCGAATGCTTTTTGAGAATCTAGATAGATGGCAACACCTACTCTGCTTTCATCATACATATAAATTACGTCATTAAAGAAATCAAGCATATTTGTTAGACTACCGATTTCATCGTAAACCATGTTGCAAGTCATTTATCAAGTGGTGGTCCTCTAAATGGTTTACAGTTTTATCCCGAATGATGGTTTCCACAAGTTTACCAACTACAGACGTTAAGCTGATTGGACGATAGTTTCCGGGCAGTGATTTCTTACCTTCTTTGAAGATGGGCGTTGTATTAGCTGGCTTCCATTCCTCTGGTACTTTCCCCTTTACAAGTGATTTATTGAAGGGAATAGACAAGGGTTTATCTGTCTCAATTTTCGTCTCTTTCATCGTCTTTGAATAACACGTATGTAGACCTGGTGTTTTATCTTTGCTTCATTTATTGCTGATACTTTGTCTTCAACTCTTATATCCACGAGTCGCAAAATGTTTTCCTCTGTTAGCATTGAAGCTGTGATAGGGATATGAGAATTATCTTCAGTTATAAATACTGATGTGAATGAACTATTCAAAATCTTTGCCATGCCTTCGTTGTTATGTATCAAATCACCATTTTCACTTATTGATGGGACAGTTGAGTGGATGATGACTCTGTTGTTTCTAACATACCCATTAAATTCCTTAGGGTTTCTTTTACCATTTTCAGCAATCTACACTTCATACTGACGCTTACTTTTGACGTATGTCTCTCAGTTTCTCTACGCAGACTTACATAATTTGTTTTATCAAGCAAGTTATTGTTCTCTTTGAGCTTCTTATGTGCTGCTTTCTCACACAACAAACACTTCATGCTGCCGTTCCACCATCTCGGCTTCGTATTGGAAGACCGCTAACTACGAGTTGGCACGAATGATCCCTTCAAGGCTTTTAGCGTTATACTGAAACTCTCCTAAGTACGTCTTTATCGCTGTCGTTCAAAATATCATCCCATGTTTGCTGTCAAGAGCAATGAAAAGATCTCTAAAAATTTCAAGTCAGATTAGGTATTTTTTTCGCGACTCTCATGTTGACCAGCATTACAAGTAATGTTGAAAGTTAACTAAAAATAATTTGCTATTGATCTATTGTAGTAAACTTTTCTCCGATTTCAACATTGTTATCAAGAGCCTCATTTGTAGTTGGAACTTGATCTATTCTTGTCGTGCGCAAATCAAGCAGATTTGGGTAGAGCCCACGCCCCGAGCTACTGGAAAGGGATTCTCCCCTCGCAAATAATGTTTTCTTGTTTAAATCTAAAACGATCGAATTGTTTTCATTGCTAATTTCTGCAATCTCATCACACATTCTTTCGTCTACCTCTAGTGTCAGTGCTCTGGCCTATAACCTAATTCAAATGTTGTTTTTTTTCAAAACTTTAATTTCTACAATAATGTAATCGATATCATTAAAAGCAACATTTTTTCCGCACAGGACTTATATAAGATTTAACAAAGAGCAAGATACCACCGCCTACTTCATTTCCCCTATCACTCACTGTACAGTATAGTGTACCCAGAGATGGCGTATTCGGCGAGGTAATCTCTCTTTTTCTACCATCTAGCCAAGAATCCGAAATACCGATTATATCATAATTTTCTTCCTATACAGTTGTCTCTTACTCCGAAAATTTGTGGCTTATACTCTGTGCGTTAACACAAAATATTGTGATATATGAATGAACCTTTTTTTCGTTGGCATGTACATGTGCAGCATTGGCAGTGGGTATCCCACGTGAACAAAGTCCGTAACCCCGGACTTGAACCGCCCCATCCTGGTCGTTACCTGCCTTGCTCCCTGCTTCCACCTGGGAACTGATCTCACGCTGCTATATTCTGCCTTTTCCCCTTACCTGCCTCGTTCCCGGACGGTGGCGCCAAATGACACATCCCGTCATGTACCCCCACCGGCCCGTCCCCCACCGCTACCTGTGAAATGACCTCTACTACCTGAGAACGTAGCGTACCCTACCTTCCTTGCTCCTATCCTGCTTATGGTCTCTTACTTCTAGGCACCTATCCTGCCATGTTCCCTCTTATCTTGAATCCCTCTTTCTAGTTCTCCTATGCTCTGAGTACCAAACTACTTTATCTACGAAAGAGCCTAATATTCTGCCACGACGGGCTTTCTGTATTCCATTCAAGTGGAGTCTGACCTTCGCAAAGTGGCTTCTTTCCCGGTTAAAATGATCCCATGAATCTATACAAAAGCCGTTTTCCTCCTCCCTTCAGAGAGCCTCATCTTTACTGTTTATCCTCAGCGTTCTACTAAGGGTAAAGGGATTTACGTCATATCTGGGCAGCACTCCCGATTTAACTAACTTCCTGCGACTCTCTTTGAACTTGCAGAGGAGATCTTGTACTGCGCTAAAATTTCTTCTGATTCCTCTTTGTCTGTATTGTTTGTCCAGACCTGGACGAATATTCGGGAGTTTTGGAGACAAAGTCATCATACTTCACCAAAACATTTTCCAATTTAGCACTAGGAAAGCACAAGTATCTTCACTTCATCTCCTTAACACAGAGCTCTTGGTCCTGATCCCTGACTTAGGAATCCTCAACCAGAATGATGGTTTTATCTTCCTGCACTTCGTCTTCCTGTTAACTGAAACTATTCTGAGTCAAACGAATTTTCATTTTCTTAACTGCCAGTAATCGCCAAGTCTTCCTAGCAGGCCGGAAGGAATATCTATCATTTTGCTTCGTCTCCACAACAACCAACCTGTCTTCTAAGTTCCCTACCTTATTTGTCACCGATGATTCGTGTTCCTGCATATCGACTATTTTTGCAATAACGGGATCCACATCATTTTTTCACTGATTCATCCATCATCTAATTTTCTAATGCCTCACTGTTCTTCCTAATTTCTAAATGCAGTTTTTCTAGCAAAGTGCAGAACAAACCAGCAATGAGCTTACCTTCTTTTTTAATGAGCACGTCCAGGTAAATTCTTAGCTAGGTCAGTTAAATCACATTAGGATCCAACTGCCCAGGGTTTCCAGCAATATTTACATCACAGTATCTGCTCCAGGGGCAATGTTTGTGACAACAGCAGTTCAAAAACACCTATTTCACGCTTCAGATCTGGAATCCCTTTACTTTAATGCCATTTGGCCAAAATTATTGCATTCTCTACAACGTTTCTTCGATGGTTTGCTTATTTACCTGAATTTCCTCAATTTCTATACAACTTTTTACCTATTTCATTTCCTGCCATGAAACGTTGCACTCCTCACATCCACACACTGAGATCCTTTAGGTTATGTAATTCAGTATACATTGGTTTAGTTCTACCAGAGATGAATCCACTGAAGTTGAAGCCCTTCAAATATCCTTTATGATCTACAACTAATCAAACATCAAATATGAGGTTATAATTCCTGCTACCACACCTCGAACACGTTCAACCTCATTTTTACTTTTTTACTTTTATAGTTACCGACATGGCACGGGCAAAACATGCGCTAGACAAGGCCATCTCGGGTGAAGAAAAAATGGATAAAAAAGATATTAGAAATAGATCAGGGCTCCGCTGGTGTTTGATGACCAGACTCTGAAAGGAAGGAAGAATTTATGGAGATGGGAAGATAAGAGACGCTATTCGAGGGAAGGAGGAGGCATCATAACAGCCAATCCTTGAGTGGTGATTTCCACACACAATCTGTGGGAAGCAGAAATCACACAAAAGTCACGGATCCAAACCTTTGGGTTGGTGACTTACGTTGACAGTTCACGAAAACAATGGCCAAAACAATAACTGAAGAATAGAAAGCGAGCGACATTATCGCGGTGTACAGCAAGGGAAGCGGGAGAGTGGTGATGCCAAGAGAATCAATGAGACGGATGGCTTTTGATTCCACTCTAGTTAATAGGCAGGTGAAGCAAGAACCACCCCAGATGTGTGGGCAGTATTGGGCGAATGATACCCTTACAGATGTGAGACAGCTGCTCACAAGATATATGACTGCGGCAATAACAAACTATGCTAACTATGTCGGGTTTCCAGGAAAAGTGGAAGATATGGTTATGTCCAACATGTATATATCATCACAGAATTATATTGATGTGTTTTGACACTGAAAAATAGTAAAACAAATAATTCGTAGAAAGAGATATAACAAAAAAATGCGTTCTAGTACTATCAAGTTATGCAAGATTACTGCTTCCCCACCGCGAAACGCTGCACAGGTCTGAATTCGAGAAAGAGAAAAGGAAGAAAATGTGTGTTGAAGATTACCAAATGGAATCACGGCTTAAGAGTGAATAGGGTTAGAAGCAGAAGAGAGATCATTAAATGAAAGATAAAAAAGAGTAGGTGATAGGAAAAGCCCTGAGGAACACCACTACTGACATGATAGGAGGATGTCGCCCCATCATCGTCTACTATAATGGAACGGTCAGAGAGAAAACTATACATTAAGGAACGGAGAGAAGTCACATCCTGCCAAATGTTTTGGGAATGTCGCGAGTGACGACAAAAGTTTCATCAAAACGCCTGAGAGAGGAACACCAGAAGTGAGTCACACAGGAAAGATCTCCGGTGGATCTAGCACTGCGAAATCCACGCTGGTGACCCCAAAGAAGGAAATGGGATTATAAAAGGTGTGAAAAAGTGAGAGTTTAGAAGACTTTCAAAGACTTTGGAAATAGCA
Organism: Panulirus ornatus; assembly: GCF_036320965.1. Taxonomy (NCBI): domain Eukaryota; kingdom Metazoa; phylum Arthropoda; class Malacostraca; order Decapoda; family Palinuridae; genus Panulirus; species Panulirus ornatus. The sequence continues at coordinate 48,609,919 of NC_092231.1, forward strand.
GAAGTTATGGCGATAGTTAGATGGGTTAGAGCTGTCTCATTTTCTAGGGATCAGCTACACCAAGGCTTGTTTCCTAGCAGAAGGGGAAGTCTGAGTTTTTAGACAGAGGCGACACAGGAAAGCAATAATTGGTGCTAGCGCAGCGGCAAACTCCCTTAGAACTCGAGGAGGTATGTCATCTGAGCCATACGCCTCGTCCACCTAAATCTAGGAGAGTAAATGGAAAATCCTGCGCAAGGTGAATATAGATGACATAAGTTCAGAGTGAGAGGAGCTGGGGGCAGTGGGTTATAATCTGAATCATCCAAAGCTGAGTTAGTGGAAAACAAGGTACCAAAAAAGATCAGCTTTATCAGTCGGAAAGTTAGCAATAGATTGATCAGTACGGAAACGAGGAGAAAAGGCTGAATTACAGAAGTTGTTGAAGATGCTTCGGTTAAGGACTAAAAAAGATTTGCCAGTAGAAGTAGCCAAGTCAACACACTTACTTTTTATAAAATTTCGCTAAACTTTCCGAAAAACTGATTTACAATGACTTCGAGCAGAGATGTGTCAAAGTTGGCTTTTCCAAGGGAAGTTTATGGATGGGCTTGCCCAATTAGGATTAACAGAAATATGACTGTTGTCAAAGGACCCAGAGTAGGCAGAAATAGTTTATGTATAGTGGAAGGGTTCAGAGGCATAAAAGAGGTCAAGTGTGTTATGAGTCATGAAGGTCGGTTACTCGGTAGCATGTTAGATTAATAGTATCAGATCGTTAAGAAGAGAAAAATAAAAGCCCCAGGATTGTCGTCCGTCTACAGATAATGTATATCTCCCTCTTTAGGCTGTTATAGTTGGCCTTATATCTGTAATTTCCAACAGCGCACATACACTCTCTGTCATCCTCTCGAAACACCAATAGTGGCACAGAAAAAGGATGCATCCGTAGAAAGAAAATGAGACCTTTTGTACTGAAACGAACAACAAATTCGTAATGTGCATCAGGAATATGTCTACAAAAGTTACACTGTATCCTAAATAAGAAAGAAAAGTACAAGTTGTGAAGACCAGTGTTATTCATATAACAAGAATAATGTCAGTGACGTAATAAAAGGATAGAAGATTTATATCCTCCGGATCTATAAGAGAAAACGTAATGGTACATTAAGGGAAACTATACAAAAGAAAAATCATTCTTTTGAAAATACATAAAAGCAAATGCATAACATCCCCTTCCTCAAAATTGGAACGAGTCATCTCTCAGGTTGACTCATGACCAGCGGGCATGTGTGACAGTACATCAGCTACATTATCATCCTTCCCTCTTACATGATGAATAACTAAATCATAATCTTGTAACATAAGTCTCCAAGGGATAAAATGCTAATTACTATTCTTCATATTGTATAAAAATACTAAAGGATTATGATCTGTAAAAACTAAAATGGGTTTTCCTGACCCTCTTAAATAAACATCAAAATTTTACAAACTCAAAACCAAAGCTAAAGTTTCCTTCTCAACGGTACTATAATTTCTCTGATGTGGAAGAAATGTTTTAGAAAAATAATTCAATGGATGATCAGTGACTTGCTTCTCTTGCATTAACACTCCGCCAACACCGGTATCATTAGCGTCCACATACACCTTATATGGTTTTTCATAATCTGAAGTAAATAAAATTGGAGCACTAATTAAGATTTGTTTTATCTTAGCAAAAGCTTCAGTACAGTTGCTGTCATGCACATATTCTATCTTATTTGACAGCAGCCTCGTTAGTAGTAATGCAACAGTGGAAAAATTCTAAGCCTTCTGTAATAGCCACTCATTCCAAGGAATCTCAATAACTCTTTTCTGTTTGAAGGAACGGGATATGCCACAGTACTTTTAACTTTTGTATTAACTGGTCGTACTTCTCCTTGTCCCACAATACAACCTAAATACACAACACAAGCCTTCACAAAATCAATTCTACTTAAGTTTACAGTAAGATTTGCTTTGTCTAACTTTTCAAACATTTTCCTAATCAAGGACACGTGTTCATCTCACTCTCTAGAGTACATCATCAATATATACAGAACAATTCTCAACACCACGCAACACTTCATGTACTAATCTCTGAAAACAACTTCCATTGTTTTTCATGGCAAATATCAACACTTTATATTGGTATAACCCATCCATGGTTAAGAATGCTGAGATGGCTTTCGCCTTCTCAGTAAAGCCTATCTGCCAATATCATTTCAACAAATCGAACTTATTCACAAACCTCGCATCTCCCGCTTGGTCAATACAGTCACTGACTCTAGGAACAGGATATGAAGCAGATTTGGTTACATTGCTGACCTTCCTATAGTCTGTAAAGAATCTGTAAGAACCATCAAGTTGAGGAACTAACACACATGGTGAACCCCAAGGGCTGTTACTTGGTTTTATCAAATCATGCTTGAGCATGTGTTCTTCCTCCTTTTTCATGATCTTTCTTTTGTTCGGACTACTCGGTAAAGATGTTTAACTGGAGAAACATTTTCTACCACAGCATCATAAATCATGACACTCGTTCTTCTGGGAGCGTTAGGAAATAATGACTTGTACTCATTTACGATTTCCACAATTTCACGTCTTTGTAAGGTTCAAGCTTACTTTCTAACTTACTCAATATCTCAGAATTTTTCAACATTTTTTCTTCACATCTATTTGCTAAACATCAACTGGACAATCAAAGTTTTCATCTTGTCAAGTTAAACTCCTTTCTTATTCTTTTAACCAGACAACCAGGTTGTGGGGTAATCAGGCCTTCTGTTATCCGTCTTTCTCATGTAAAAAACATGTAAATCTTTACAAATCCACAGCTAACTTCTTCCCTTACTATACTAAGTTTCTTTTAATTCCTTGTCTTTTTTTACAAAATAAGGTTTCATTAAATCAAAACGACATAACTGGCTCTTCTTGCGCCTATCTGGTGTGTTTACAACATAATTCAAACCTACTTTCCAACAAGCAGGACAACAATTAAGATTCGGCAACACCTTTCTTAATCCATGCCAATAAAACTGCGTCAGTAGCCTACTTACTGTCTTCCTTACTCCTAAATGTCCAGATAAAGTAGAATCATGAGATAAAGCAATGACATTACTCCTATACGCCCGAGGAACTACAATCTGTTTATTCATCTGCCAAAGATCTAACGTAGGAACAGTTGGTCTTCACTTTCTCATTAACATCTTACCATCAATATAGAGTCCCACTGACTCATCATCCAACTGGCCACTTCTCTTTGCCTCTTTCCAACCATCCTTCAAACTACTATCTTCCAACTGAAACTTTATCAATTCATCTTCATCAAATTTGAAATCTGGAAGATAATCTACTTCTAACTCCACTTTTTCACCTAAATCGACATCACACCCCTCCTGAAATATTTCATCCAGTCCTATATAATCAACATCTATGACTTGACTCATCGCTCTATACAACAGTATTTTTCACACTGCAATAATCGTCACACACAGAATGTAAGTCTGACAGGTAAGTATTAGTACCTCCGTCAGGAGGTCCCTTTATATCATCAGAACTTTCTGTTCAATCAGTTTTAGGAACAGAGACATCAAAATTTGTTTCAGGAACAAACAAATCAACAGGATCAAGTTCAACAAGGTCAAGGGGATAATTAACAATCATTTTTGGTTCTGAAACTACTCTGACTTCAGCTATGTCGTTTCCTAACATGTCCACTCCATGGATGGGAAGTTCATCACTCACACCAACTTTAATTCTACTATTAACAAATCCAGTCTCAAGGTTAACATAATGTAATGGAATGGTCCTTCCAGCTCCTCACTCTCTCACACTAACCTCCTCCCTGTGCGGTCCACTCTAGCAATTCCTTGAGGAATAACGCTAGTTAGCTACAGTGTTCCTAAGGATCATAATTTTGATCTTAGGACCCCATTTCAGTGATATCTCCTCCTCAGTCATAAATGATTTAAAACGAATCACACACCTTTTAACTTCACTGTCCTGGTACCTCTAACCTCATTACGGATATTCTGAGGCTTCCGCCAAGCAACTGTTAACGCAGCTGACTTTGACGTATCTTTACAATGAAATTTGACATAGCCTGTTTCCCCACATGCATAACATCTCACTGGCGGCCTCTCCTGCCAACCCTCAGGTCTGTTAGAACCTCACTATGACTTAGTAACATTTGTCCTTGGTTGACCTTGCACCTTATCATCCACATTTGATCTGCTTCTCAAACAGATAAAAAAAAAAAAATCCTCTGCCTCTTCATATATAAATTCTGGAAATCCTCCCCTCTCGTTTATTCTTTTTTGATTCTCCAAAAGAAGGAACAGAGAAGGGGGCCAGGTGAGGATATTTTCTCAAAGGCCCAGTCCTCTGTTCTTAACGCTACCTCGCTATCGCGGGAAATGGCGAATAGTATGAAAGAAAGAAATATATATATATATATATATATATATATATATATATATATATATATATATATATATATATATATATATATTTATTTCTTCTGTTTCCCATTTTAGAAAGTTAATGCAAGGAGGGGAGGATTTCTGGCCCCCCGCTCCCGTCCCCTCTAGTCGCTTTCTACGACACACGAGGAATACGTGGGAAGTATTCTTTCACCCCTATCCCCAGGGATAATATACATATATATATACATATACACATACACACACATACACACACATACGCACATATACACACACACACACATACATATATATACATATGAGAAATGTAAGAAACAATTTAGAAAACTGAAACCTCTAGCTTGAAATGAATGAAAAAAGAATGTCACATAATGGTTCAACCTCTGGCTATGGAAAAAAGGAAATGTATAATTTATTTACACAAACGTCAATAGCAGTTCTCATCAATTTAACCACTGTATCAATAAGCTTCAATGTCTAAGCTACATTTTTCTCCAATTTCACTATTTTCCTTCACATTTTCAATTGTGTCTGAAGGTTCTACTTCAAGAGTGATTGTTTTTCCAGTAAGGGTCTTCACATCTTGGTTACATCCACACACATTTAGGCACCCCACTCTGAGCCTTCGAGGAGGATGCTTTACTTGTGGTGCTGACTTCCCTCTTTAAATTTGATCGCCGTTTCCCGCGTAGTTCACTTTCTGTAGATGATGTGTATGTCTTGGTAGGAATGTAGATGCAGCTCCCGTCCCTAAAACCTTGAGCAGTTCAAAATGCGCCATGTCGACGCGACCCTTCCCCATGAGGTTAACTCTGGTATTAAGTGAGGTGTCTGATTATAATTTACTGTGGGAATGCATTTTGATGGTATGTCGTTCGGGACTGAACAGTGCGAATAATATCTAATGGTGGACAGTCAATCCGTCGGGAACGTCACTCGAGCGGAGACGGTGTGACGAGTGTTGCCTCAGCAGATGGGAGACGATGGCTGCAGCGAGTGAGTCAGTCATGTGTCGTAGCCGGCGGAGTACCTAGCATGCACATCACTTACTGGGAAACAGAAGAAGGAGTCACGCGGGGAGTGCTCATCCTCCTCGAAGGCTCAGAGTGGGGTGCCTAGATGTGTGTGGATGTAACCAAGATGTGAAAAAAGGAGAGATAGGTAGTATGTTTGAGGAAAGGAACCTGGATGTTTTGGCTCTGAGTGAAACGAAACTCAAGGGTAAAGGGGAAGAGTGGTTTGGGAATGTCTGGGGAGTAAAGTCAGGGGTTAGTGAGAGGACAAGAGCAAGGGAAGGAGTAGCAATACTCCTGAAACAGGAGTTGTGGGAGTATGTGATAGAGTGTAAGAAAGTAAATTCTCGATTAATATGGGTAAAACTGAAAGTTGATGGAGAGAGGTGGGTGATTATTGGTGCATATGCACCTGGGCATGAGAAGAAAGATCAAGAGAGGCAAGTGTTTTGGGAGCAGCTGAATGAGTGTGTTAGTGGTTTTGATGCACGAGACCGGGTCATAGTGATGGGTGATTTGAATGCAAAGGTGAGTAATGTGGCAGTTGAGGGAATAATTGGTATACATGGGGTGTTCAGTGTTGTAAATGGAAATGGTGAAGAGCTTGTAGATTTATGTGCTGAAAAAGGACTGATGATTGGGAATACCTGGTTTAAAAAGCGAGATATAAATAAGTATACTTATGTAAGTAGGAGAGATGGCCAGAGAGCGTTATTGGATTACGTGTTAATTGACAGGCGTGCGAAAGAGAGACTTTTGGATGTTAATGTGCTGAGAGGTGCAACTGGAGGGATGTCTGATCATTATCTTGTGGAGGCTAAGGTGAAGATTTGTATGGGTTTTCGGAAAAGAAGAGTGAATGTTGGGGTGAAGAGGGTGGTGAGAGTAAGTGAGCTTGAGAAGGAGACCTGTGTGAGGAAGTACCAGGAGAGACTGAGTACAGAATGGAAAAAGATGAGAACAATGGAAGTAAGGGGAGTGGGGGAGGAATGGGATGTATTTAGGGAATCAGTGATGGATTGCGCAAAAGATGCTTGTGGCATGAGAAGAGTGGGAGGTGGGTTGATTAGAAAGGGTAGTGAGTGGTGGGATGAAGAAGTAAGAGTATTAGTGAAAGAGAAGAGAGAGGCATTTGGACGATTTTTGCAGGGAAAAAATGAAATTAAGTGGGAGATGTATAAAAGAAAGAGACAGGAGGTCAAGAGAAAGGTGCAAGAGGTGAAAAAAAGGGCAAATGAGAGTTGGGGTGAGAGAGTATCATTAAATTTTAGTGAGAATAAAAAGATGTTCTGGAAGGAGGTAAATAAAGTGCGTAAGACAAGGGAGCAAATGGGAACTTCAGTGAAGGGCGCAAATGGGGAGGTGATAGCAAGTAGTGGTGATGTGAGAAGGAGATGGAGTGAGTATTTTGAAGGTTTGTTGAATGTGTTTGATGATAGAGTGGCAGATATAGGGTGTTTTGGTCGAGGTGGTGTGCAAAGTGAGAGGGTTAGGGAAAATGATTTGGTAAACAGAGAAGAGGTAGTGAAAGCTTTGCGGAAGATGAAAACCGGCAAGGCAGCAGGTTTGGATGGTACTGCAGTGGAATTTATTAAAAAAGGGGGTGACTGTATTGTTGACTGGTTGGTAAGGTTATTTAATGTATGTATGACTCATGGTGAGGTGCCTGAGGATTGGCGGAATTCGTGCATAGTGCCATTGTACAAAGGCAAAGGGGATAAGAGTGAGTGCTCAAATTACAGAGGTATAAGTTTGTTGAGTATTCCTGGTAAATTATATGGGAGGGTATTGATTGAGAGGGTGAAGGCATGTACAGAGCATCAGATTGGGGAAGAGCAGTGTAGTTTCAGAAGTGGTAGAGGATGTGTGGATCAGGTGTTTGCTTTGAAGAATGTATGTGAGAAATACTTAGAAAAGCAAATGGATTTGTATGTAGCATTTATGGATCTGGAGAAGGCATATGATAGAGTTGATAGAGATGCTCTGTGGAAGGTATTAAGAATATATGGTGTGGGAGGAAAGTTGTTAGAAGCAGTGAAAAGTTTTTATCGAGGATGTAAGGCATGTGTACGTGTAGGAAGAGAGGAAAGTGATTGGTTCTCAGTGAATGTAGGTTTGCGGCAGGGGTGTGTGATGTCTCCATGGTTGTTTAATTTGTTTATGGATGGGGTTGTTAGGGAGGTAAATGCAAGAGTTTTGGAAAGAAGGGCAAGTATGAAGTCTGTTGGGGATGAGAGAGCTTGGGAAGTGAGTCAGTTGTTGTTCGCTGATGATACAGCGCTGGTGGCTGATTCATGTGAGAAACTGCAGAAGCTGGTGACTGAGTTTGCAAAAGTGTGTGGAAGAAGAAAGTTAAGAGTAAATGTGAATAAGAGCAAGGTTATTAGGTACAGTAGGGTTGAGGGTCAAGTCAATTGGGAGGTAAGCTTGAATGGAGAAAAACTGGAGGAAGTGAAGTGTTTTAGATATCTGGGAGTGGATCTGGCAGCGGATGGAACCATGGAAGCGGAAGTGGATCATAGGGTGGGGGAGGGGGCGAAAATTCTGGGGGCCTTGAAGAATGTGTGGAAGTCGAGAACATTATCTCGGAAAGCAAAAATGGGTATGTTTGAAGGAATAGTGGTTCCAACAATGTTGTATGGTTGCGAGGCGTGGGCTATGGATAGAGTTGTGCGCAGGAGGATGGATGTGCTGGAAATGAGATGTTTGAGGACAATGTGTGGTGTGAGGTGGTTTGATCGAGTGAGTAACGTAAGGGTAAGAGAGATGTGTGGAAATAAAAAGAGCGTGGTTGAGAGAGCAGAAGAGGGTGTTTTGAAGTGGTTTGGGCACATGGAGAGGATGAGTGAGGAAAGATTGACCAAGAGGATATATGTGTCGGAGGTGGAGGGAACAAGGAGAAGAGGGAGACCAAATTGGAGGTGGAAAGATGGAGTGAAAAAGATTTTGTGTGATCGGGGCCTGAACATGCAGGAGGGTGAAAGGAGGGCAAGGAATAGAGTGAATTGGAGCGATGTGGTATACCGGGGTTGACGTGCTGTCAGTGGATTGAATCAAGGCATGTGAAGCGTCTGGGGTAAACCATGGAAAGCTGTGTAGGTATGTATATTTGCGTTTGTGGACGTATGTATATATATGTGTATGGGGGGGGGGGTTGGGCCATTTTTTTCGTCTGTTTCCTTGCGCTACCTCGCAAACGCGGGAGACAGCGACAAAGTATAATAAATAAAAATAAAAAATATATTTATTTATTTTCTCTATTTTGCTTTGTCGCTGTCTCCCGCATTAGCTAGGTAGCGCAAGGAAACAGACGAAAGAATGGCCCAACCCACCCACATACACATGTATATACATACACGTCCACACACGTAAATATACATACCTATACATCTCAACGTATACATATATATACACACACAGACATATACATATATGCACATGTACATAATTCATACACTCTGCCTTTACTCAATTCCATTACCACCTCGCCACACATGAAAGAACAACCCACTCCCCCTTCATGTGTGCGAGGTAGCGCTAGGAAAAGACAACAAAGGCCACATTCGTTCACACTCAGTCTCTAGCTGTCATGTAATAATGCACCGAAACCACAGCTCCCTTTCCACATCCAGGCCCCACACAACTTTCCATAGTTTACCCCGGGCGCTTCACATGCCCTGGTTCAATCCATTGTCAGCACGTCGACCCCGGTATACCACATCGTTCCAATTCACTCTATTCCTTGCACGCCTTTCACCCTCCTGCATGTTCAGGCCCCGATCACTCAAAATCTTTTTCACTCCATCTTTCCACCTCCAATTTGGTCTCCCACTTCTCTTCGTTCCCTCCACCTCTGACACATATATCCTCTTGGTCAATGTTTCCTCACTCATTCTCTCCATGTGACCAAACCATTTCAAAACACCCTCTTCTGCTCTCTCAACCACACTTTTTATCAACACACATCTCTCTTACCCTTACATTACTTACTCGATCAAACCAGCTCACACCACATATTGTCCCCGAACATCTCATTTCCAGCACATCCACCCTCCTGCGCACAACTCTTTCCATAGCCCACGCCTTGCAACCATATAACATTGTTGGAACCACTATTCCTTCAAACATACCCATTTTTGCTTTCGGAGATAATGTTTTCGACTTCCACACATTCTTCAAGGCTCCCAGAATTCTCGCCCCATCCCCCACCCTATGAATCACTTTCGCTTCCATGGTTCCATTCGTTGCCAAATCAACTCCCAGATATCTAAAACACTTCACTTCCTCCAGTTTTTCTCCATTCAAACTTACCTCCCAATTGACTTGACCCTCAACCCTACTGTACCTAATAACCTTGCTCTTATTCATATTTACTCTCAGTTTTCTTCTTTCACACACTTTACTAAACTCAGTCACCAGCTTCTACAGTTTCTCACATGAATCAGCCACCAGCGCTGTATCATCAGCGAACATCAACTGACTCACTTCCCAAGCTCTCTCATCCACAACAGATTGCATACTTGCCCCTCTTTCCAAAACTCTTTGATTCACCTCGCTAGCAACCCCATCCATAAACAAATTAAACAACCATGAAGACATCACACACCCCTGCCGCAAACCTACATTCACTGAGAACCAATCACTCTCCTCTCTTCCTACACGAACATATGACTTACAGCCTCGATAAAAACTTTTCACTACTTCTAACAACTTGCCTCCCACACCATATATTCTTAATACCTTCCACAGAGCATCTCTATCAACTCTATCATATGCCTTCTCCAGATCCATCAATGCTACATACAAATCCATTTGCTTTACTAAGTATTTCTCACAAAAATGCAGAACTTGTCTTCTTACATGCCACCGTTTCAACAACCCTAGCTTCCTTCAACCCCTTCCTCATCAAGAAAGTGATTAACGGCCAGGCTGGTGCTGTTGACCTTCTTGTCAAATTTAAGTTATCAAATGAAGTTGTAGACTTACTAAAGCTGAGAAAGTTTCATTTTTACGATGTTGTGGCTTCCATTCCGGTTACCACGAACTCATGCAGAGGAGTAATCTTCTGTCCAGATGTCAGGAGCATGAGTGAGGACGACATAGCAAAGGAATTTGCGGACGAGGAAGTGATTGCTGATATATCTATTACAAAACTTATTGACGGCGAGCGACGTCGAACCCTTCCTGATCACTCTAGCTCTTGGAAAATCAATATTGCCAAAGGATATTGCCGTAGGTTATTAAAGTAGCTGTGAGACTTTACATACCAAACCTCTTGCGATGCTTTGAATGTCAAAGGTATTGTCATGGTGGAAAGTCCTGAGCTCTTTCATCTCGATGTGGAAAGTGTGCCAGCGAGGACAATGTTGCTGACAATTGTACAGCCAAAGTTGTAATATGCTCTAACTGTGGTGGCAACCACCCAAGTTTGTACCGAAGATATCCTCGGTACAAGTTTGAGAAGGAAGTCTGCGCAGTTAAGGTATAGGAAAACATTTTATTTGGTGAAGCAAGGAGACTCCCAGATCCAATGAGTCCTATGCTATGGCACTGAAATGTAAGCCGGTCATGGTCACAATTGCCGTGCAGACAACGCGAACTACTGAACCACGCTCCACCACTCCAGACGAACCCATAATGAATCAGACCGACACTGACATTGACTCTGACGATAATACCAACAAAGACTCATACTCAAAAGCCACATGCTCTGTTCGACCCAAAAATGTGAAAGAGGACAAGACAAATTTGGTGCAACTTTCAAGAGAAACTATGTTGCACGTCCTCGTTCCTGTGGCTCTAGTGAGGAGGGCTTCCTCGATGAAGCCTTCCTCGGTGGAATTGATGGAAGACAATACCGTCTCCACTATTAGGAGTCGATCCCGTTCCCCCTTGGACTCGTCCAAGTCCTAAAAAAAGGTTCACAAAGCTGGCCGGGTAAAGAAATCTTAAACCAACGCATTCAATATCATTCATTGGAATTGTAGAGGTCTTAGGAATAAGTAAGCATTACTATCACTGTTGCTTGCATTATTGGCCATCCGTTATTTTCTACAAGAGACCAATCTGAAGAGCAGTCGAAGACTGTGTTGTTTTAGATAACTATCACCCGTATAGAAGAGATGAAGATCATGGGGTAGCCATTTATGTACATCAAAGCTTCACCCATACAGGAGTGACTTTAAATTCTACTCTAGAAGCTGTCGCATGTAGAGTCAAATTTAATAACACGTACCTGGCCATTGGTTCAATTTACTGTCCAGGTTCCAATACACTTGATGATGATGAGTTCACTTTGCTCTTTAGTCAATTACCCAACACAAAGCCAATTCTTGGAGACTTCAACGCTCATCATCATCAGTGGGGAAGTATACGGGCAGACTCTCGTGGGAGACAAATGGTAAATCATATCATCAATTCTAATCTCGCTCTTTTGAACGATGATAGTGGAATTCGTGTAGATGATCGGACAGGAAACATCTCAGCCATCGACCTATCTTTGTCATCCCCGGATATACTAAATGACATCACCTGGGGTACTTATGACGACTCCTTGGGAAGTGACCACTGTCCAATCTGTCTTTCATAAACATGCGACAATGGTACCAGACCGTCTCTGATCAGATTCAATTAAAAGAAAGCAGACTTGGGTTCATTCTCAAGACAAGCCGGCCTAGATATATCCGGAGATGACATTGACACAAAGGTCAATAATGTAACTAATGCCATCCTCAGGGCTGCTGTGGCCTCTATTCCTAAGATCTTTACAATATCCAAAAAGCATAGAGTTCCTTGGTGGACACCAGATTGCCGAAATGCACTGCATGAGCGCAATAGGAGATATAGGATTTTCGACAAAGAGCCTCAGATAACAACTTCATTGTATATAAACAAGCGAGGGTTAAGGCAAGAAGGACAATAAGACAAGCAAAAAGAGACTCCTGGCGTGGCTATGTTTCAACTGTCATTAAAGACACACGCAGCAGTCAGGTCTGGTCTACAATAAAGAAAATGACCAAAAAATATAAACAACCATCCATCCCTCAGCTCACCACGCAAGACGGCACCATAGACGACCCAGTAGACATAGCCAAGGAGCCAGGAGATTCTCAGACATAGTAGTTCGGCCAATTACGATCGACGGTTTTTACTGCACAGACGTCAGGCAGAGCAAACACTGATTGACTTTACCACAGAAGATGAAAATATGCAACATTATGATGAATTTACTCTTAAAGAATTACTTCTTGCCCTGAAATCCTGTAAAGGTTCCAGCCCAGGCCCCAGCCGGATAACATACGAGATGATTCAGCATCTTAGTCAGGCCAACATGACTAAGCTTTTAGCATTGTACAATGAGACTGGGACGTCTAGAAAGTTTCCAAACTCATGGCACTTTGTGCACGTCATCCCCATCCTAAAAGGTTCTGGACGCTTTACGAACATTAGTTCGTTTCGACCTATTGCATTGACGAGCTGCATTTGCAAGGTCATGGAAAGAATGGTTAATAAAAGGCTTCTATTTTTATTAGAATCGCAAAACTTACTAAATGATCAATAGTGTGCATTCCGTAAACACAGAAGCACAATGGATCATTTAATAGATTTAGAACATAACATTTTGGATACTTTTATAAAGAAAGATTTTTTAACTGAAGTTTCTTTTAGTTTTGGAAAGAAAACCTTGACATGACATAGCGAAACGACATCTTAAGCAAACTTTATGTTACTGGTTTAAGAGGTTCTTTACCTGTTTTTGTCAAACGTTTCATACATGACAAAACATTCGCTGTCAAATTTACTGCATCAAACGTAATCTCGGACATATTTGTCTAAGGGTAAGTGCTGTTAGGCAGCGTTTTGAGCCCAACATTATTTGATATCATGATTAATGATATTCGGTCTTCCGTCCCTCGAAACCTTAGATACTTTATGCTGATGAGTGTGCAATATGGCACTCCTCGCCTAATGCACAATTTACGGCTGAGCGGGTTCAAGTTACACTTGAATCCGTTCATCGTTGGGCGCTACAGTGGGGATTTAAGTTTTCACCAGGTAAAAGTGTCGCGGTTGTTTTTACCCGTAAAGATAAAATCCCGAATTTGCAGCTAAAATTAGACAACAACCCGATTCCCTTTTGTAATTACGTAAGGTTTCTTGGGTTACATTTTGACCGAAGATTGAATTGGAATAAACATATATTATTTGGTTACAAATTGTAATATACGGTTAAATATTCTTAAGAATCTCTCGGGCTTATTTTGGGGAGCCGACAGGAAATCCTTATTGATGTTGTGCAAGACCATTATTAGAAGTGAGCTAGACTATGGCTCTCAGGTGTATGCTTCGGCGAGCGACTGTACCCTGAGAAGATTGGATGTGCTACAGAATAGATGTCTGCCAATGTCTTGGAGCTCTGCCATGTACCAGAGATCCGCGATTGGAAGTTGAGGCAAATGTACCTCCTCTCCGGCTGCGTCAAGATGAATTAACGTTAAAGTGTGGTATTATGATGACCAGGAGAAGAAATACTACTGCCTGTTGCCCGGCACAACAATATGAACAGTTCGTCGAGAGAGGCGTCAGGCCACTGGCCCTCAGAATACACTTCCTAAGTGAGAATTCTGTTCTGAAAGTGCAAGAAGTTGACACGCTGGTCAGAAATAAACTACCTCCCTGGGAACAGCCAAAAATGAAAACTAAGGCCAACTGGCTCCCTGTGGCGAAAAGGAAGGCGCCGGAGAGTGAGGTACACCAACGATTCCGTCATGTCATCATGGATCATTTATCATATGTCCACTTCTACACAGATGGCTCCAAGACAGGTGAGCGTGTGGGCGCAAGTGTGTGGTCAAGTGAATGTTCTCTTCGGTACAGGCTACCGAACCGTACAACTGCGCGGAATTATTTGCTGTTGATAAGGCCATAGACTATATAATTATTTCAATTCAAACTAAATCAGTCATTTTTACCGATTCGTTGTCAGCTCCTAAAGCTATAAACTCGGGTCATACCGAGTCAAATGAAATGTAGGGCAATATCCTTAATAAAGGAGATTCATGTAATAAATATATCATCTTGATTTGGGTGCCTGGCTGGTTATTGCAACATTTACGGCAACAATGAACAGGCAGACCGGTTGGCTAAGTCGACCTCAGAACTCGAGGAGGTCGTTCTGATCCCTCGGGAGCTGGGGTCCTGCCTTTCCTTGGGATAGAATTCTATATTTCTTCTGTGGCAAAGTCAGTGGACCAGCCTGACTATACCAAGCAATTAAAACCACAAGTAGCGGACTGGACGACCTCGTACAGGAAGAATAGAATAGAGGAAGTCGTTCTGACCCGTCTACGTCTCAGCTTTACCTACAGTACCCACCTACAACCATATATGAACCGAAACTTTCCAGCGAGATGTGAAACTTGCCAACCCAATCTGACAATAGACCATCTCCTCACACAGTGCACGAAAAATCATGAAAACAGGAAGAGGCTGATAGAATATTTCAAGAACAAGAAAATCAACTTCACCATCTACAATCTACTTGGTGATGATAACAACATAATTAACCAATTGTTTATCTTTTCCAAGGAAACGGAAATAATCAAGATGATATAAGGTGGTTCGTTGGTTCGACTCTGTGCAGGAGCTGGCTTTCGGGTGTGGATGTTTTCTCTCTGGACGAGTTGTATGGTGAGCAAAGCAATTTGCTCATTATGCTGCTGACGAGGGTCGGGAGTGGTTCGGCCTGAGGTTGGTTCCGTTATGGTGTCCAGCTGACGAGTTGCCGAAGCTATTATGTTATCATTCATATATATATATATATATATATATATATATATATATATATATATGTTCCATGATTTGGTGAAGGACTATCTCTAATGTATCCTTTCACTTTCTCAGTTCTTCTAGCAGCTGCACCAGTGGATGTTGTGCCGACTGGCTGGTGTTTGCCGCCACGTTGACACAATAACCACTTACCAACTTTTCTTCCATTTTTCTATTTCTTTATCTATTTCCACTTTTTCCCCTAAAGGACAAGGAAGGACTTATAGATGTTGATATAATTATTATGGAGGGACTTTACGCAGTCAAAAATCAAACATTGTTGCAGGCCTAATGACCTTCCTTATAGGTCATTGGCCGTTAAACCCAACACAACCTTCACGTCGGCACTCTGCTGCACAGAAAACAGCATTCATCCTCTCTCTCTCTCTCTCTCTCTCTCTCTCTCTCTCTCTCTCTCTCTCTCTCTCTCTCTCTCTCTCTCTCTCTCTCTCTCTCTCTCTCTCTCCTTCCCCCAAACAGCGAGGTAGCGCCAGGAAAAGACAACAAAGGCCACATTCGTTCACACTCAGTCACTAGCTGTCATGTACAGTGCACCGAAAACCACAGCTCTTTTCCACATCCAGGCCCTACAGACCTTTCCGTGGTTAACCCCAGACGCTTCACATGCCCTGGTTCGATCCAATGACGGCACGTCGACCCCGTTATACCACATCGTTCCAATTCACTCTATTCCTTGCATGCCTTTCAAACTCCTGAATATTCAGGCCCCGATCGCTCAAAATCTTTTTCACTCCATCCTTCAACCTCCAATTTGGTCTCTAGCTTTTCCTTGTACCCTCCACATTTGACACATATATCCTCTTGGTCAATCTTTCCTCATTCATTTTTCCATGTGTCAAACCACCTCAACACACCCTCTTCTACTCTCTCAACCACACTCCTTTTATTACCACATATCCCTCTTACCCTTTCATTACTTACTCGATCAAGCCACTTCATACCACTTACTGTCCTCAAACATTTAACTTCCAACACATACACCCTCCTCCGCACAACCCTGTCTATAGTCTAAGCCTCGCAACCTATAACATTGTTGGAACCACTAATCAATTAAACATGCCCATTTTTAATCTCTAAGATAAAGTTCTCCCCTTCGACACATTCTTCAAAGTTCCCAAAACCTTCGCCCCCTCCCCCATCCTGTTACTCACTTCCGCTTCCATGGTTCCATCCACTGTTAAGTCCACTCCCATATATCTAAAATATTTCACTTCCTCCAGTTTTTCTCAAGTCAGGCTTACCTCCCAACTAACTTGACTCTTAACCCTACTGAGCCTAATAACCTCGCTCTTATTCACATTTATTGTCAACTTTCCCCTTTCACACACTTTACCAAACTCAGTCACCAACCTCTGCAGTTTCTCACCCGAGTCAGCCACTAAAGTTGTGTCATCAGCGAACAACAACTGAATTACTTCCCAAACTTTTTCATTTACAACAGACTACATACTTACCCCTTTCTCCAAGGCTCTTGCATCCACTTCACTAACCACCACATCCATAAAGAAAATTAAATAACGATACAGATCATAGCCAAGCGGTAAGGCTCCTGCCTGTCACACAGAGATCGCGGAATCAAACCTGACTATTGAGGTTTTGTATGTTCTATGGAATTACGCGTTCACATGCAATATATATATATATATATATATATATATATATATATATATATATATATATATATATATATATATATATATATATATATATATATATATATATATATATATATAATTATTATTATTATACTTTGTCGCTGTCTCCCGCGTTTGCAAGGTAGCGCAAGGAAACAGACGAAAGAAATGGCCCAACCCCCCCCCTACACATGTATATACATACGTCCACACACGCAAATATACATACGTACACAACTTTCCATGGTTTACCCCAGACGCTTCACATGCCTTGATTCAATCCACTGACAGCACGTCAACCCCGGTATACCACATCGCTCCAATTCACTCTATTCCTTGCCCTCCTTTCACACTCCTGCATGTTCAGGCCCCGATCACACAAAATCTTTTTCACTCCATCTTTCCACCTCCAATTTGGTCTCCCTCTTCTCCTCGTTCCCTCCACCTCCGACACATATATCCTCTTGGTCAATCTTTCCTCACTCATTCTCTCCATGTGCCCAAACCACTTCAAAACACCCTCTTCTGCTCTCTCAACCACGCTCTTTTTATTTCCACACATCTCTCTTACCCTTACGTTACTCACTCGATCAAACCACCTCACACCACACATTGCCCTCAAACATCTCATTTCCAGCACATCCATCCTCCTGCACACAACTCTATCCATAGCCCACGCCTCGCAACCATACAACATTGTTGGAACCACTATTCCTTCAAACATACCCATTTTTGCTTTCCGAGATAATGTTCTCGACTTCCACACATTCTTCAAGGCCCCCAGAATTTTCGCCCCCTCCCCCACCCTATGATCCACTTCCGCTTCCATGGTTCCATCCGCTGCCAGATCCACTCCCAGATATCTAAAACACTTCACTTCCTCCAGTTTTTCCCCATTCAAACTCACCTCCCAATTGACTTGACCCTCAACCCTACTGTACCTAATAACCTTGCTCTTATTCACATTTACTCTTAACTTTCTTCTTCCACACACTTTACCAAACTCAGTCACCAGCTTCTGCAGTTTCTCACATGAATCAGCCACCAGCGCTGTATCATCAGCGAACAACAACTGACTCACTTCCCAAGCTCTCTCATCCCCAACAGACTTCATACTTGCTCCTCTTTCCAAAACTCTTGCATTTACCTCCCTAACAACCCCATCCATAAACAAATTAAACAACCATGGAGACATCACACACCCCTGCCGCAAACCTACATTCACTGAGAACCAATCACTTTCCTCTCTTCCTACACGTACACATGACGCACATCCTCGATAAAAACTTTTCACTGCTTCTAACAACTTTCCTCCCACACCAGATATTCTTAATACCCTCCACAGAGCATCTCTATCAACTCTATCATATGCCTTCTCCAGATCCATAAATGCTACATACAAATCCATTTGCTTTTCTAAGTATTTCTCACATACATTCTTCAAAGCAAACAC
This sequence comes from Panulirus ornatus, assembly GCF_036320965.1. NCBI lineage: Eukaryota > Metazoa > Arthropoda > Malacostraca > Decapoda > Palinuridae > Panulirus > Panulirus ornatus. The sequence continues at coordinate 48,628,307 of NC_092231.1, forward strand.
CTGATCCACACATCCTCTACCACTTCTGAAACCACACTGATCTTCCCCAATCTGATGCTCTGTACATGCCTTCACCCTCTCAATCAATACCCTCCCATGTAATTTACCAGGAATACTCAACAAACTTATACCTCTGTAATTTGAGCACTCACTCTTATCCCCTTTGCCTTTGTACAATGGCACCATGCACGCATTCCGCCAATCCTCAGGCACCTCACCATGAGTCATACATACATTAAATAACCTTACCAACCAGTCAACAATACAGTCACCCCCTTTTTTAATAAATTCCACTGCAATACCATCCAAACCTGCTGCCTTGCCGGCTTTCATCTTCCGCAAAGCTTTCACTACCTCTTCTCTGTTTACCAAATCATTTTCCCTAACCCTCTCACTTTGCACACCACCTCGACCAAAACACCCTATATCTGCCACTCTATCATCTAACACATTCAACAAACCTTCAAAATACTCACTCCATCTCCTTCTCACATCACCACTACTTGTTATCACCTCCACATTTGCGCCCTTCACCGAAGTTCCCATTCGCTCCCTTGTCTTACGCACTTTATTTACCTCCTTCCAGAACATCTTTTTATTCTCCCTAAAATTTAATGATACTCTCTCACCCCAACTCTCATTTGCCCTTTTTTTCACCTCTTGCACCTTTCTCTTGACCTCCTGTCTCTTTCTTTTATACATTTCCCACTCAATTGCATTTTTTCCCTGCAAAAATCGTCCAAATACCTCTCTCTTCTCTTTCACTAATACTCTTACTTCTTCATCCCACCACTCACTACCCTTTCTAATCAACCCACCTCCCACTCTTCTCATACCACAAGCATCTTTTGCGCAATCCATCACTGATTCCCTAAATACATCCCATTCCTCCCCCACTCCCTTACTTCCATTGTTCTCACCTTTTTCCATTCTGTACTCAGTCTCTCCTGGTACTTCCTCACACAGGTCTCCTTCCCAAGCTCACTTACTCTCACCACCCTCTTCACCCCAACATTCACTCTTCTTTTCTGAAAACCCATACAAATCTTCACCTTAGCCTCCACAAGATAATGATCAGACATCCCTCCAGTTGCACCTCTCAGCACATTAACATCCAAAAGTCTCTCTTTCCCACGCCTGTCAATTAACACGTAATCCAATAACGCTCTCTGGCCATCTCTCCTACTTACATAAGTATACTTATGTATATCTCGCTTTCTAAACCAGGTATTCCCAATCATCAGTCCTTTTTCAGCACATAAATCTACAAGCTCTTCACCATTTCCATTTACAACACTGAACACCCCATGTATACCAATTATTCCCTCAACTGCCACATTACTCACGTTTGCATTCAAATCACCCATCACTATAACCCGGTCTCGTGCATCAAAACCACTAACACACTCATTCAGCTGCTCCCAAAACACTTGCCTCTCATGATCTTTCTTCTCATGCCCAGGGGCATATGCACCAATAATCACCCACCTCTCTCCATCAACTTTCAGTTGATGGATATATATATATATATATATATATATATATATATATATATATATATATATATATATATATATATATATATATATATATATATATATATATATATATATATATATATATATATATATATATATTTTGCTTTGTCGCTGTCTCCCGCTTTTGCGAGGTAGCGCAATGAAATAGACGAAAGAAATGGCCCAACCCATCCCCATACACATGTATATACATACGTCCACACACGCACATATACATACCTACACAGCTTTCCATGGTTTACCCCAGACGCTTCACATGCCCTGATTCAATCCACTGACAGCACGTCAACCCCGGTATACCACATCGATCCAATTCACTCTATTCCTTCCCCTCCTTTCACCCTTCTGCATGTTCAGGCCCCGATCAAACAAAATCTTTTTCACTCCATCTTTCCACCTCCAATTTGGTCTCCCACTTCTCGTCCCCTCCACCTCCGACACATATATCCTCTTGGTCAATCTTTCCTCACTCATTCTCTCCATGTGCCCAAACCATTTCAAAACACCCTCTAGTTCTCTCTCAACCACGCTCTTTTTATTTCCACACATCTCTCTTACCCTTACGTTACTTACTCGATCAAACCACCTCACACCACACATTTTCCTCAAACATCTCATTTCCAGCACACCCATCCTCCTGCGTACAACTCTATCCATAGCCCACGTCTCGCAACCATACAACATTGTTGGAACCACTATTCCTTCAAACATACCCATTTTTGCTTTCCGAGATAATGTTCTCGACTTCCACACATTCTTCAAGGCTCCCAGAATTCTCGCCCACTCCCCCACCCTATGATCCACTTCCGCTTCCATGGTTCCATCCGCTGCCAGATCCACTCCCAGATATCTAAAACAATTTACTTCCACCAGTTTTTCTCCATTCAAACTTACCTCCCAATTGACTTGACCCTCAACCCTACTGTACCAAATTACCCTGCCTGCTCTTATTCACATTTACTCTTAACTTTCTTCTTTCACACACTTTACCAAACTCAGTCACCACCTTTTGCAATTTTTCACATGAATCAGCCACCAGCGCTGTATCATCAGCGAACAACAACTGACTCACTTCCCAAGCTCTCTCATCCCCAACAGACTTCATACTTGCCCCTCTTTCCAAAACTCTTGCATTCACCTCCGTAACAACCCCATCCATAAACAAATTAAACAACCATGGAGACATCACACACCCCTGCCGCAAACCTACATTCACTGAGAACCAATCACTTTCCTCTCTTCCTACACGTACACATGCCTTACATCCTCGATAAAAACTTTTCACTGCTTCTAACAACTTGCTTCCCACACCATATATTCTTAATACCTTCCACAGAGCATCTCTATCAACTCTATCATATGCCTTCTCCAGATCCATAAATCCTACATACAAATCCATTTGCTTTTCTAAGTATTTCTCACATACATTCTTCAAAGCAAACACCTGATCCACACATCCTCTACCACTTCTGAAACCACACTGATCTTCCCCAATCTGATGCTCTGTACATGCCTTCACCCTCTCAAACAATACCCTCCCATGTAATTTACCAGGAATACTCAACAAATTTATACCTCTGAAATTTGAGCACTCACTCTTATCCCCTTTGCCTTTGTACAATGGCACCATGCACGCATTCCGCCAATCCTCAGGCACCTCACCATGAGTCATACATACATTAAATAACCTTACCAACCAGTCAACAATACAGTCACCCCCTTTTTTAATAAATTCCACTGCAATACCATCCAAACCTGCTGCCTTGCCGGCTTTCATCTTCCGCAAAGCTTTCACTACCTCTTCTCTGTTTACCAAATCATTTTCCCTAACCCTCTCACTTTGCACACCACCTCGACCAAAACACCCTATATCTGCCACTCTATCATCAAACACATTCAACAAACCTTCAAAATACTCACTCCATCTCCTTCTCACATCACCACTACTTGTTATCACCTCCACATTTGCGCCCTTCACTGAAGTTCCCATTTGCTCCCTTGTCTTACGCACTTTATTTACCTCCTTCCAGAACATCTTTTTATTCTCCCTAAAATTTAATGATACTCTCTCACCCCAACTCTCATTTGCCCTTTTTTTCACCTCTTGCACCTTTCTCTTGACCTCCTGTCTCTTTCTTTTATACATTCCCACTCAATTGCATTTTTTCCCTGCAAAAATCGTCCAAATACCTCTCTCTTCTCTTTCACTAATACTCTTACTTCTTCATCCCACCACTCACTACCCTTTCTAATCAACCCACCTCCCACTCTTCTCATACCACAAGCATCTTTTGCGCAATCCATCACTGATTCCCTAAATACATCCCATTCCTCCCCCACTCCCCTTACTTCCATTGTTCTCACCTTTTTCCATTCTGTACTCAGTCTCTCCAGGTACTTCCTCACACAGGTCTCCTTCCCAAGCTCACTTACTCTCACCACCCTCTTCACCCCAACATTCACTCTTCTTTTCTGAAAACCCATACAAATCTTCACCTTAGCCTCCACAAGATAATGATCAGACATCCCTCCAGTTGCACCTCTCAGCACATTAACATCCAAAAGTCTCTCTTTCGCACGCCTGTCAATTAACACGTAATCCAATAACGCTCTCTGGCCATCTCTCCTACTTACATAAGTATACTTATGTATATCTCGCTTTCTAAACCAGGTATTACCAATCATCAGTCCTTTTTCAGCACATAAATCTACAAGCTCTTCACCATTTCCATTTACAACACTGAACACCCCATGTATACCAATTATTCCCTCAACTGCCACATTACTCACGTTTGCATTCAAATCACCCATCACTATAACCCGGTCTCGTGCATCAAAACCACTAACACACTCATTCAGCTGCTCCCAAAACACTTGCCTCTCATGATCTTTCTTCTCATGCCCAGGGGCATATGCACCAATAATCACCCACCTCTCTCCATCAACTTTCAGTTGATGGATATATATATATATATATATATATATATATATATATATATATATATATATATATATATATATATATATATATATATATATATATATATATTTTGCTTTGTCGCTGTCTCCCGCTTTTGCGAGGTAGCGCAATGAAACAGACGAAAGAAATGGCCCAACCCATCCCCATACACATGTATATACATACGTCCACACACGCACATATACATACCTACACAGCTTTCCATGGTTTACCCCAGACGCTTCACATGCCCTGATTCAATCCACTGACAGCACGTCAACCCCGGTATACCACATCGATCCAATTCACTCTATTCCTTCCCCTCCTTTCACCCTTCTGCATGTTCAGGCCCCGATCAAACAAAATCTTTTTCACTCCATCTTTCCACCTCCAATTTGGTCTCCCACTTCTCGTCCCCTCCACCTCCGACACATATATCCTCTTGGTCAATCTTTCCTCACTCATTCTCTCCATGTGCCCAAACCATTTCAAAACACCCTCTAGTTCTCTCTCAACCACGCTCTTTTTATTTCCACACATCTCTCTTACCCTTACGTTACTTACTCGATCAAACCACCTCACACCACACATTTTCCTCAAACATCTCATTTCCAGCACACCCATCCTCCTGCGTACAACTCTATCCATAGCCCACGTCTCGCAACCATACAACATTGTTGGAACCACTATTCCTTCAAACATACCCATTTTTGCTTTCCGAGATAATGTTCTCGACTTCCACACATTCTTCAAGGCTCCCAGAATTCTCGCCCACTCCCCCACCCTATGATCCACTTCCGCTTCCATGGTTCCATCCGCTGCCAGATCCACTCCCAGATATCTAAAACAATTTACTTCCACCAGTTTTTCTCCATTCAAACTTACCTCCCAATTGACTTGACCCTCAACCCTACTGTACCAAATTACCCTGCCTGCTCTTATTCACATTTACTCTTAACTTTCTTCTTTCACACACTTTACCAAACTCAGTCACCACCTTTTGCAATTTTTCACATGAATCAGCCACCAGCGCTGTATCATCAGCGAACAACAACTGACTCACTTCCCAAGCTCTCTCATCCCCAACAGACTTCATACTTGCCCCTCTTTCCAAAACTCTTGCATTCACCTCCGTAACAACCCCATCCATAAAGAAATTAAACAACCATGGAGACATCACACACCCCTGCCGCAAACCTACATTCACTGAGAACCAATCACTTTCCTCTCTTCCTACACGTACACATGCCTTACATCCTCGATAAAAACTTTTCACTGCTTCTAACAACTTGCTTACCACACCATATATTCTTAATACCTTCCACAGAGCATCTCTATCAACTCTATCATATGCCTTCTCCAGATCCATAAATCCTACATACAAATCCATTTGCTTTTCTAAGTATTTCTCACATACATTCTTCAAAGCAAACACCTGATCCACACATCCTCTACCACTTCTGAAACCACACTGATCTTCCCCAATCTGATGCTCTGTACATGCCTTCACCCTCTCAATCAATACCCTCCCATGTAATTTACCAGGAATACTCAACAAACTTATACCTCTGAAATTTGAGCACTCACTCTTATCCCCTTTGCCTTTGTACAATGGCACCATGCACGCATTCCGCCAATCCTCAGGCACCTCACCATGAGTCATACATACATTAAATAACCTTACCAACCAGTCAACAATACAGTCACCCCCTTTTTTAATAAATTCCACTGCAATACCATCCAAACCTGCTGCCTTGCCGGCTTTCATCTTCCGCAAAGCTTTCACTACCTCTTCTCTGTTTACCAAATCATTTTCCCTAACCCTCTCACTTTGCACACCACCTCGACCAAAACACCCTATATCTGCCACTCTATCATCAAACACATTCAACAAACCTTCAAAATACTCACTCCATCTCCTTCTCACATCACCACTACTTGTTATCACCTCCACATTTGCGCCCTTCACTGAAGTTCCCATTTGCTCCCTTGTCTTACGCACTTTATTTACCTCCTTCCAGAACATCTTTTTATTCTCCCTAAAATTTAATGATACTCTCTCACCCCAACTCTCATTTGCCCTTTTTTTCACCTCTTGCACCTTTCTCTTGACCTCCTGTCTCTTTCTTTTATACATCTCCCACTCAATTGCATTTTTTCCCTGCAAAAATCGTCCAAATACCTCTCTCTTCTCTTTCACTAATACTCTTACTTCTTCATCCCACCACTCACTACCCTTTCTAATCAACCCACCTCCCACTCTTCTCATACCACAAGCATCTTTTGCGCAATCCATCACTGATTCCCTAAATACATCCCATTCCTCCCCCACTCCCCTTACTTCCATTGTACTCACCTTTTTCCATTCTGTACTCAGTCTCTCCTGGTACTTCCTCACACAGGTCTCCTTCCCAAGCTCACTTACTCTCACCACCCTCTTCACCCCAACATTCACTCTTCTTTTCTGAAAACCCATACAAATCTTCACCTTAGCCTCCACAAGATAATGATCAGACATCCCTCCAGTTGCACCTCTCAGCACATTAACATCCAAAAGTCTCTCTTTCGCACGCCTGTCAATTAACACGTAATCCAATAACACTCTCTGGCCATCTCTCCTACTTACATAAGTATACTTATGTATATCTCGCTTTCTAAACCAGGTATTACCAATCATCAGTCCTTTTTCAGCACATAAATCTACAAGCTCTTCACCATTTCCATTTACAACACTGAACACCCCATGTATACCAATTATTCCCTCAACTGCCACATTACTCACCTTTGCATTCAAATCACCCATCACTATAACCCGGTCTCGTGCATCAAAACCACTAACACACTCATCCAGCTGCTCCCAAAACACTTGCCTCTCATGATCTTTCTTCTCATGCCCAGGGGCATATGCACCAATAATCACCCACCTCTCTCCATCAACTTTCAGTTGATGGATATATATATATATATATATATATATATATATATATATATATATATATATATATTTATATATATATATATATATATATATATATATATATATATATATATATATATATATATATATATATATATATATTTTGCTTTGTCGCTGTCTCCCGCTTTTGCAAGGTAGCGCAATGAAACAGACGAAAGAAATGGCCCAACCCATCCCCATACACATGTATATACATACGTCCACACACGCACATATACATACCTACACAGCTTTCCATGGTTTACCCCAGACGCTTCACATGCCCTGATTCAATCCACTGACAGCACGTCAACCCCGGTATACCACATCGATCCAATTCACTCTATTCCTTCCCCTCCTTTCACCCTTCTGCATGTTCAGGCCCCGATCAAACAAAATCTTTTTCACTCCATCTTTCCACCTCCAATTTGGTCTCCCACTTCTCGTCCCCTCCACCTCCGACACATATATCCTCTTGGTCAATCTTTCCTCACTCATACTCTCCATGTGCCCAAACCATTTCAAAACACCCTCTAGTTCTCTCTCAACCACGCTCTTTTTATTTCCACACATCTCTCTTACCCTTACGTTACTTACTCGATCAAACCACCTCACACCACACATTTTCCTCAAACATCTCATTTCCAGCACATCCATCCTCCTGCGCACAACTCTATCCATAGCCCACGTCTCGCAACCATACAACATTGTTGGAACCACTATTCCTTCAAACATACCCATTTTTGCTTTCCGAGATAATGTTCTCGACTTCCACACATTCTTCAAGGCTCCCAGAATTCTCGCCCCCTCCCCCACCCTATGATCCACTTCCGCTTCCATGGTTCCATCCGCTGCCAGATCCACTCCCAGATATCTAAAACAATTTACTTCCACCAGTTTTTCTCCATTCAAACTTACCTCCCAATTGACTTGACCCTCAACCCTACTGTACCAAATTATCCTGCCTGCTCTTATTCACATTTACTCTTAACTTTCTTCTTTCACACACTTTACCAAACTCAGTCACCACCTTTTGCAATTTTTCACATGAATCAGCCACCAGCGCTGTATCATCAGCGAACAACAACTGACTTACTTCCCAAGCTCTCTCATCCCCAACAGACTTCATACTTGCCCCTCTTTCCAAAACTCTTGCATTCACCTCCGTAACAACCCCATCCATAAACAAATTAAACAACCATGGAGACATCACACACCCCTGCCGCAAACCTACATTCACTGAGAACCAATCACTTTCCTCTCTTCCTACACGTACACATGCCTTACATCCTCGATAAAAACTTTTCACTGCTTCTAACAACTTGCTTCCAACACCATATATTCTTAATACCTTCCACAGAGCATCTCTATCAACTCTATCATATGCCTTCTCCAGATCCATAAATGCTATATACAAATCCATTTGCTTTTCTAAGTATTTCTCACATACATTCTTCAAAGCAAACACCTGATCCACACATCCTCTACCACTTCTGAAACCACACTGCTCTTCCCCAATCTGATGCTCTGTACATGCCTTCACCCTCTCAATCAATTCCCTCCCATATAATTTACCAGGAATACTCAACAAATTTATACCTCTGAAATTTGAGCACTCACTCTTATCCCCTTTGCCTTTGTACAATGGCACTATGCACGCATTCCGCCAATCGTCAGGCACCTCACCATGAGTAATACATACATTAAATAACCTTACCAACCAGTCAATAATACAGTCACAACCTTTTTTAATGAATTCCACTGCAATACCATCCAAACCTGCTGCCTTGCCGGCTTTCATCTTCCGCAAAGCTTTTACTAACTCTTCTCTGTTTACCAAATCATTTTCCCTAACCCTCTCACTTTGCACACCACCTCGACCAAAACACCCTATATCTGCCACTCTATCATCAAACACATTCAAAAAACCTTCAAAATACTCACTCCATCTCCTTCTCAAGTAGTGGTGAGATATATATTTATATATATATATATATATATATATATATATATATATATATATATATATATATATATATATATATATATATATATATATATATATATATATAGGGGATAGGGGAGAAAGAATACTTCCCACGTATTCCCTGCATGTCGTAAAAGGCGACTAAAAGGGAAGGGAGCGGGGGGCTGGAAATCCTACCCTCTTTTTTTTTTTTGTTTTTCTCAAAGAAGGAACAGAGAAGGGGGCCAGATGAGGATATTCCCTCAAAGGCCGAATCCTCTGTTCTTAACGCTACCTCGCTAACGCGGGAAATGACGAATAGTATGAAAGAAAGAAAGAAGATATATATATATATATATATATATATATATATATATATATATATATATATATATATATATATATATATATATATATATATATATATATATTTGATTGAGAGGGTGAAGGCATGTACAGAGCATCAGATTGGGGAAGAGCAGTGCGGTTTCAGAAGTGGTAGAGGATGTGTGGATCAGGTGTTTGCTTTGAAGAATGTATGTGAGAAATACTTAGAAAAGCAAATGGATTTGTATGTAGCATTTATGGATCTGGAGAAGGCATATGATAGAGTTGATAGAGATGCTCTGTGGAAGGTATTAAGAATATATGGTGTGGGAGGCAAGTTGTTAGAAGCAGTGAAAAGTTTTTATCGAGGATGTAAGGCATGTGTACGTGTAGGAAGAGAGGAAAGTGATTGGTTCTCAGTGAATGTAGGTTTGCGGCAGGGGTGTGTGATGTCTCCATGGTTGTTTAATTTGTTTATGGATGGGGTTGTAAGGGAGGTAAATGCAAGAGTCCTGGAAAGAGGGGCAAGTATGAAGTCTGTTGGGGATGAGAGAGCTTGGGAAGTGAGTCAGTTGTTGTTCGCTGATGATACAGCGCTGGTGGCTGATTCATGTGAGAAACTGCAGAAGCTGGTGACTGAGTTTGGTAAAGTGTGTGGAAGAAGAAAGTTGAGAGTAAATGTGAATAAGAGCAAGGTTATTAGGTACAGTAGGGGTGAGGGTCAAGTCAATTGGGAGGTGAGTTTGAATGGAGAAAAACTGGAGGAAGTGAAGTGTTTTAGATATCTGGGAGTGGATCTGTCAGCGGATGGAACCATGGAAGCGGAAGTGGATCATAGGGTGGGGGAGGGGGCGAAAATTTTGGGAGCCTTGAAAAATGTGTGGAAGTCGAGAACATTATCTCGGAAAGCAAAAATGGGTATGTTTCAGGGAATAGTGGTTCCAACAATGTTGTATGGTTGCGAGGCGTGGGCTATGGATAGAGATGTGCGCAGGAGGATGGATGTGCTGGAAATGAGATGTTTGAGGACAATGTGTTGTGTGAGGTGGTTTGATCGAGTAAGTAACGTAAGGGTAAGAGAGATGTGTGGAAATAAAAAGAGCGTGGTTGAGAGAGCAGAAGAGGGTGTTTTGAAATGGTTTGGGCACATGGAGAGAATGAGTGAGGAGAGATTGACCAAGAGGATATATGTGTCGGAGGTGGAGGGAACGAGGAGAAGAGGGAGACCAAATTGGAGGTGGAAAGATGGAGTGAAAAAGATTTTGTGTGATCGGGGCCTGAACATGCGGGAGGGTGAAAGGAGGGCAAGAAATAGAGTGAATTGGAGTCATGTGGTATACCAGGGTTGACGTGCTGTCAGTGGATTGAAGCAAGGCATGTGAAGCGTCTGGGGTAAACCATGGAAAGCTGTGTAGGTATGTATATTTGCGTGTGTGGACGTGTGTATGTACATGTGTATGGGGGGGGGGTTGGGCCATTTCTTTCGTCTGTTTCCTTGCGCTACCTCGCAAATGCGGGAGACAGCGACAAAGTATAAAAAAAAAAAAAAAAAAAAAAAAAAAAATATATGTATATATATATATATATATATATATATGTTGAAATGTATAGGTATGTATATGTGCGTGTGTGGACATGTATGTATATAGATGTGTATGTGGGTGGGTTGGGCCATTCTTTCATCTGTTTCCTTGCGCTACCTCGCTAACGCGGGAGACAGCGACACAGTATAATAAATAGTATATATAATATATATATATATATATATATATATATATATATATATATATATATATATATATATATATATATGTATATATATATATATATATATTCATTTATTTATTTTCCTTTGTCGAAAGAATGGCCCAACCCACCCACATACACATGTATATACATACAAGTCCACACACGCAAATATACATACCTATACATCTCAACGTACACATATATATGAACACACAGACATATACATATATACACAGGTACATAATTCATACTGTCTGCCTTTATTTATTTCCCTCGCCACCTCGCCACACATGGAATAAGAACCCCCTCCCCCCTCATGTGTGCGAGGTAGCGCTACGAAAAGACAACAAAGGCCCCATTCGTTCACACTCAGTCTTTAGCTGTCATGTAACAATGCACCGAAACCACAGCTCCCTTTCCACATCCAGGCCCCACAGAAAATTCCATGGTTTACCCCAGACGCTTCACATGCCCTGGTTCAATTCACTGACAGCACGTCGACACCGGTATACCACATCGTTCCAATTCACTCTATACCTTGCACGCCTTTCACCCTCCTGCGTATTCAGGCCCCGATCACTCAAAATCTTTTCCACTCCATCTTTCCACCTCCAATTTGGTCTCCCACTTCTCCTCGTTCCCTCCACCTCCGACACATATATCCTCTTGGTCAATCTCTCCTCACTCATTCTCTCCATGTGCCCAAACCATTTCAAAACACCCTCTTCTGCTCTCTCAACCATACTCTTTTTATTTCCACATATCTCTCTTACCCTTACATTATTTACTCGATCAAAGCACCTCACACCACATATTGTATTCAAACATGTCATTTCCACAACATCCACCCTCCTGCGCACAACTCTATCCATAGCCCACGCCTCGCAACCATACAACATTGTTGGAACCACTATTCCTTCAAACATACCCATTTTTGCTTTCCGAGATAATGTTATCGGCTTCCAAACATTCTTCAAGGCTCCGAGAATTTTCGCCCCCTCCTCCACCCTATGATTCACTTCCGATTCCATGGTTCCATCCGCTGCCAGATCCACTCCCAGAAATCTAAAACACTTACTTCCTACAGTTTTTCTCCATTCAAATTTACCTCCCAGTTGACTTAACCCTCAACCCTACCGTACCTAATAGCCCTGCTCTTATTCACATTTACCCTTAACTTTCTTCTTTCACACACTTTACCACATTCAGTTACCAGCTTCTGCAGTTTCTCATATGAATCAGCCACCAGTGCTGTATCATCAGCGAACAACAACTGACTCACTTCCCAAGCTCTCTCATCTACAACAGACTGCATACTTGCCTCTCTTCCCAAAACTCTTGCATTCACATCCCTAACAACCCCATCCATAAACAATTTAAACAACCATGAAGACATCACACACCCCTGCCGCAAACCTACATTCACTGAGAACCAATCACTCTCCTCTCTTCCTGCACGTACACATGCCTTACATCCTCGATAAAAACTTTTCACTGCTTCTAACAACTTGCCTCCCACACCATATATTCTTAATACCTTCCACAGAGCATCTCTATCAACTCTATCATATGCCTTCTTCAGATTCATAAATGCTATTTAAAATCCATTTCCTTTTCTCAGTATTTCTCACATACATTCTTCAAAGCAAACACCTGATCCACACATCCTCTCCCACTTCTGAAACCACACTGATCTTCCCCAATCTGATGCCTTCTCCCTCTCGATCAATACCCTCCCATATAATTTACTAGGAATACTCAACAAACTTATACCTCTGTAATTTGAGCACTCACTCTTATCCCCTTTGCCTTTTTGCAATGGCACCATGCAGGCATTACGCCAATCCTCAGGCACCTCACCATGAATCATACATACATTTACTAACCTTACCAAACAGTCAACAATACAGTCACCCCCTTTTTTAATAAATTCCACTGCAATACCATCCAACCCGCTGCCTTGCCAGCTTTCATCTTTCGCAAAGCTTTTACTACCTCCTCTCTGTTTAACAAATCGTTTTCCCTAACCCTCTCACTTTGCAAACCACTTCGACCAAAACACCCTATATCTGCCACTCTGTCATCAAACACATTCAACAAACCTTCAAAATACTCACTCCATCTCCTTCTCACATCACCACTACTTGTTATCACCTCTCTATTAGCCCCCTTCACTGAAGTGCCCATTTGCTCCCTTGTCTTACGCACTTTATTTACCGCCTTTCAAAATATCTTTTTATTTTCCCTAAACTATAATGATATTCTCTCACCCCAACTCTCATTTGCCCTCTTTTTCACCTCTTGCACCTTTCTCTTGATCTCCTCCCTCTTTCTTTTATACATCTCCCACTCAATTGCATTTTTTCCCTGCAAAAATCGTCCAAATGCCTCTCTCTTCTCTTTCACTAATAATCTTACTTCTTCATCCCACCACTCACTATTCTTTCTAATCAACCCACCACTCACTATTCTTTCCAATCAACCCACCTCCCACGCTTCTCATGACACAAGCTTCTTTTGCGCAAGCCATCACCGCTTCCCTAGATACATCCCAATCCTTAACCACTCCCCTTACCTCCTTTGTTCTCACCTTTTTCCATTCTGTACTCAGGGTCTCCTGGTACTTCCTCACACAAGTCTCCTTCCCAAGCTCACTTGCTCTCACCACTCTCTTCACCACAACATTCTCTCTTCTTTTCTGAAAACCCGTAAAATTCTTCACCTTAGCCTCAACAAGATAATGATCAGATATTAATCCAGTTGCTCCAATCAGCATATTAACATCAAAAAGGCTCTCTTTCCCGCGCCTATCAATTAGCAAGTAATCCAATAACGCTTTCTGACCATCTCTCCTACTTACATACGTATACTTATGTATATCTCGCTTTTTAAACCAGGTATTCCCAATCACCAGTCCTTTTTCAGCACATAAATCTACAAGCTCTTCACCATTTCCATTTACAACACTGAACACCCATGTATACCAATTATTCCCTCACCTGCCACTTTACTCACCTTTGCATTCAAATCACCCATCACTATAACCCGGTCTTGTGTATCAAAACCACTAACACACTCATTTAGCTGCTCCCAAAACACTTGCCTCTCATGATGTTTCTTCTCATGCCCTAGTGCATATGCATCAATAATCATCCATCTCTCTCCATCAACTTTTAGTTTTACCCATATCAATCTAAAATTTACTTTTTTACACTCATCACAGACTCCCAAAACTCCTGTTTCAGGAGTACTGCTTCTCCTTCCCTTGCTCTTGTCTTCTCACTAGCCCCTGACTTTACTCCCAAGACATTCCCAAACCACTCTTCCCCTTTACCCTTGAACTTCGTTTCACTCAGATCCAAAACATCCAGGTTCCTTTCCTCAAACATACTACCAATCTCTCGTTTTTTCTCATCTTCGTTACATCCATAAAAATTTAGACACCCCAATCTGAGCCTTCGAGGAGGATGAGCTCTCCCCGCGTGACTCTTTCTTCTGCTTCCCCTTTTAGAAAGTTAAAATACAAGGAGGGGTGTGTTTCTGGCCCCCCGCTCCCGTCCCCTTTAGTCGCCTTCTACGACAAGTGAGGAACGCGTAGGAAGTATTCTTTCTCCCCTATCCCCAGGGATATAATGAGAGTTGGGGTGAGAGAGTATAATTAAATTTTTCATACGATTCGCCATTTCCCGCATTTGCGAGGTAGCATTAAGAACAGAGGACTGGGCCTTAGAGGGAAAATCCTCACCTGGCCCCCTTCTTTGTTCCTTCTTTTGGAAAATTAAAAAAAAAACGAGAGGGAGAATAAAAAGATGTTCTGGAAGGAGGTAAATAAAGTGCGAAAGACAAGGAAGCAAACGCAAATTTCAGTGAAGGGGGCTAATAGGGAGGTGATAACAACTAGTGATGATGTGAGAAGGAGATGTAGTGAGTATTTTGAAGGTTTGTTGAAAGTGTTTGATGATAGAGTGGCAGATGTTTTGGTCGAGGTGGTGTGCAAAGTGAGAGGGTTAGGGAAAAGGATTTGGTAAATAGAGAAGAGGTAGAAAAAGCTTTGCGAAAGATGAACGCCGGCAAGGCAGCAGGTTTGCATGGTATTGCAGTGGAATTTATTAAAAAAGTGGGTTCCTGTATTAATGACTGGTTGGTAAGGTTATTTAATGTATGTATGATTGATGGTGAGGTGCCTGAGGATTGGCGGAATGCGTGCATAGTGCCATTGTACAAAGGCAAAGGAGATAACACTGAGTGCTCTAATTGCAGAGGTATAAGTTTGGTGAGTATTCTTGGTAAATTATATGGGAGGGTATTGATTGAGAGGGTGAAGGCGTGTACAGAGCATCAGATTGGGGAAGATCAGTGTGGTTTCAGAAGTGGTAGAGGATGTGTGGATCAGGTGTTTGCTTTGAAGAATGTATGTGAGAAATACTTAGAAAAGCAAATGGATTTGTATGTAGCATTTATGGATCTGGAGAAGGCATATGATAGAGTTGATAGAGATGCTCTGTGGAAGGTATTAAGAATACATGGTGTAGGAGGTAAGTTGTTAGAAGAAGTGAAAAGTTTCTATCGAGGATGTAAGGCATGTGTACGTGTAGGAAGAGAGGAGAGTGACTGGTTCTAAGTAAATGTAGGTTTGCATATACATATATATATATATATATATATATATATATATATATATATATATATATATATATATATATATATATATATATATATATTATCCCTGGGGATACGGGATTAAGAATACTTCCCACGTATTCCCTGCGTGTCGTAGAAGGCGACTAAAAGGGGAGGGAGCGGGGGGCTGGAAATCCTCCCCTCTCGTTTTTTTGTTTTTTTTTTTTTTCAAAAGAAGGAACAGAGAATTGGGCCAGGTGAGGGTATTCCCTCAAAGGTCCAGTCCTCTGTTCTTAATGCTATCTCGCTAACGCGGGAAATGGCGAATAGTTTAAAGGAAAGAAAAAAAAAAAAAAAAAAAAAAAAATATATATATATATATATATATATATATATATATATATATATATATATATATATATATATATATATATATATATATGTATATATATATATATATATATATATATATATATATATATATATATATATATATATATATATATATATATATATATATATATACATATATATATATATATATATATATATATATATATATATATATATATATATATATATATATATATATATATATATATATATATATTTATTATACTTGTCGCTGTCTCCCGCGTTTGCGAGTTAGCGCAAGGAAACAGACGAAAAGAAATGGCCCAACCCCCCCCATACACATGTATATACATACGTCCACACACGCAAATATACATACCTACAAAACTTTCCATGGTTTACCCCAGACGCTTCACATGCCTTGATTCAATCCACTGACAGCACGTCAACCAAGGCATACCACATCGCTCCAATTCACTCTATTCTTTGCCCTCCTTTCACCCTCCTGCATGTTCAGGCCCCGATCACACAAAATCTTTTTCACTCCATCTTTCCACCTCCAATTTGGTCTCCCTCTTCTCCTCGTTCCCTCCACCTCCGACACATATATCCTCTTGGTCAATCTTTCCTCACTCATTCTCTCCATGTGCCCAAACTACTTCAAAACACCCTCTTCTGCTCTCTCAACCACGCTCTTTTTATTTCCACACATCTCTCTTACCCTTACGTTACTCACTCGATCAAACCACCTCACACCACATATTGTCCTCAAACATCTCTTTTCCAGCACATCCATCCTCCTGCGCACAACTCTATCCATAGCCCACGCCTCGCAACCATACAACATTGTTGGAACCACTATTCCTTCAAACATACCCATTTTTGCTTTCCGAGATAATGTTCTCGACTTCCACACATTCTTCAAGGCCCCCAGAATTTTCGCCCCCTCCCCCACCCTATGATCCACTTCCGCTTCCATGGTTCCATCCGCTGACAGATCCACTCCCAGATATCTAAAACACTTCACTTCCTCCAGTTTTTCTCCATTCAAACTCACCTCCCAATTGACTTGACCCTCAACCCTACTGTACCTAATAACCTTGCTCTTATTCACATTTACTCTTAACTTTCTTCTTCCACACACTTTACCAAACTCAGTCACCAGCTTCTGCAGTTTCTCACATGAATCAGCCACCAGCGCTATATCATCAGCGAACAACAACTGACTCACTTCCCAAGCTCTCTCATCGCCAACAGACTTCATACTTGCCAATCTTTCCAAAACTCTTGCATTTACCTCCCTAACAACCCCATCCATAAACAAATTAAACAACCATGGAGACATCACACACCCCTGCCGCAAACCTACATTCACTGAGAACCAATCACTTTCCTCTCTTCCTACACGTACACATGCCGCACATCCTCGATAAAAACTTTTCACTGCTTCTAACAACTTTCCTCCCACACCATATATTCTTAATACCTTCCACAGAGCATCTCTATCAACTCTATCATATGCCTTCTCCAGATCCATAAATGCTACATACAAATCCATTTGCTTTTCTAAGTATTTCTCACATACATTCTTCAAAGCAAACACCTGATCCACACATCCTCTACCACTTCTGAAAGCACACTGCTCTTCCCCAATCTGATGCTTTGTACATGCCTTCACCCTCTCAATCAATACCCTCCCATATAATTTACCAGGAATACTCAACAAACTTATACCTCTGTAATTTGAGCACTCACTCTTATCCCCTTTGCCTTTGTACAATGGCACTATGCACGCATTCCGCCAATCCTCAGGCACCTCACCATGAGTCATACATACATTAAATAACCTTACCAACCAGTCAACAATACAGTCACCCCCTTTTTTAATAAATTCCACTGCAATACCATCCAAACCTGCTGCCTTGCCGGCTTTCATCTTCCGCAAAGCTTTCACTACCTCTTCTCTGTTTACCAAATCATCCTTCCCAACCCTCTCACTTTGCACATCACCTCGACCAAAACACCCTATATCTGCCACTCTATCATGAAACAAATTCAACAAACCTTCATAATACTCACTCCATCTCCTTCTCACATCACCACTACTTGTTATCCCCTCCCCATTTACGACCTTCACTGAAGTTCCCATTTGCTCCCTTGTCTTACGCACTTTATTTACCTCCTTCCAGAACAACTTTTTCTTCTCCCTAAAATTTCATGATAATCTCTCACCCCAACTCTCATTTGCCCTTTTTTTCACCTCTTGCACCTTTCTCTTGACCTCCTGTCTCTTTCTTTTATACATCTCCCACTCAATTGCATTTTTTCCCTACAAAAATTGTCCAAATGCCTCTCTCTTCTCTTTCACTAATACTCTTACTTCTTCATCCCACCACTCACTACCCTTTCTAATCAACCCACCTCCCACTCTTCTCATGCCACAAGCATCTTTTGCGCAATCCATCACTGATTCCCTAAATACATCCCATTCCTCCCCCACTCCCCTTACTTCCATTGTTCTCACCTTTTTCCATTCTGTACTCAGTCTCTCCTGGTACTTCCTCACACAGGTCTCCTTCCCAAGCTCACTTACTCTCACCACCCTCTTCACCCCAACATTCACTCTTCTTTTCTGAAAACCCATACAAATCTTCACCTTAGCCTCCACAAGATAATGATCAGACATCCCTCTAGTTGCACCTCTCAGCACATTAACATCCAAAAGTCTCTCTTTCGCACGCCTGTCAATTAACACGTAATCCAATAACGCTCTATGGCCATCTCTCCTACTTACATAAGTATACTTATGTATATCTCGCTTTTTAAACCAGGTATTCCCAATCATCAGTCCTTTTTCAGCACATAAATCTACAAGCTCTTCACCATTTCCATTTACAACACTGAACACCCCATGTATACCAATTATTCCCTCAACTGCCACATTACTCACCTTTGCATTCAAATCACCCATCACTATAACCCGGTCTCGTGCATCAAAACCACTAACACACTCATTCAGCTGCTCCCAAAACACTTGCCTCTCATGATCTTTCTTCTCATGCCCGGGTGCATAAGCACCAATAATCACCCACCTCTCTCCATCAACTTTCAGTTTTACCCATATTAATGGAGAATTTACTTTCTTACATTCTATCACATACTCCCACAACTCCTGTTTCAGGAGTATGCTACTCCTTCCCTTGCTCTTGTCCTCTCACTAACCCCTGACTTTACTCCCCAGACATTCCCAAACTACTCTTCCCCTTTACACTTGAGCTTCGTTTCACTCAGAGCCAAAACATCCAGGTTCCTTTCATCAAACATACTACCTATCTCTCCTTTTTTCACATCTGGGTTACATCCACACACATTTAGGCACCCCACTCTGAGCCTTCGAGGAGGATGAGCACTCCCCGCGTGACTCCTTCTTCTGTTTCCCATTTAAGAAAGTTAATACAAGGAGGGGAGGATTTCTGGCCCCCCGCTCCCGTCCCTCTAGTCGCTTTCTACGACACGCGAGGAATACGTGGGAAGTATTCTTTCACCCCTATCCCCAGGGATAATATGGATATATACATACATATACACATACACACGCATACACATACATACGCACATACACACACACACACACATACATATATATACATATGAAAAATGTAAGAAACAATTTAGAAAACTGAAACTTCTAGCTTGAAATGAATGAAAAAAGGAATGTCACATAATGGTCACATTACAAACACCATTCCTTTACTTTTAGTGGTATTTACCTTCAGTCACCCATGCTTATACACATTATATAGACACTTACAACCTTTGGGAGTTCCTATTCACTCAGCAAACAACACAGTATCATCCACAAACAGGCTTGCCACTAGCTACCATACCTCACTCCCACACTCTCTACACCCCTTTCCCTTTGTTTTGCTTTCATCTCTCTTATCACTCTATCCATATATATATATATATATATATATATATATATATATATATATATATATATATATATATATTTTTTTTTTTTTTTTTTTTTTCTTTTTGCTGTCTCCCGCGTTTGCGGGATGGCGCTGGGGAGCAGGCGGGGGAGGTGGCCCGGCCCACCCCCATACACATGTATATACATACGTCCACACACGCAAATATACATACCTACACAGCTTTCCATGGTTTACCCCAGACGTTTCACATGCCCTGATTCAATCCACTGACAGCGCGTCGGCCCCGGTATGATACATCGATCCAGTTCACTCTGCTCCTTGCCCTCCTTTCGCCCTCCTGCGTGTTCGGGCCCCGATCACACTAAAGCTTTTTCGCTCCATCTTTCCGCCTCCAATTTGGTCTCCCGCTTCTCCTCGTTCCCTCCACCTCCGACACATGTGTCCTCTTGGTCAATCTTTCCTCACTCATTCTCTCCGTGTGCCCAAGCCATTTCGGGGCGCCCTCTTCTGCTCTCTCAACCGCGCTCTTTTTGTTGCCACTCATCTCTCTTACCCTTGCTTTGCTTGCTCGATCAAGCCACCTCACACCAGGCGTTGTCCTCGGGCATCTCATTTCCAGCACATCCAGCCTCCTGCGCACAACTCTGTCCGTGGCCCGCGCCTCGCAACCATGCAGCATTGTTGGAGCCACTATTCCTTCAAACATGCCCATTTTTGCTTTCCGAGATGGTGTTCTCGACTTCCACACATTCTTCGGGGCTCCCAGGATTTTCGCCCCCTCCCCCACCCTGTGATCCGCTTCCGCTTCCGTGGTTCCATCTGCTGCCGGATCCGCTCCCAGATATCTGAAACACTTTGCTTCCTCCAGTTTTTCTCCATATATATATATATATATATATGTATATATATATATATATATATATATATATATATATATATATATATATATATATATATATATATATATATATATATATATATATATATATATATATATATATATTTCTCCATATATATATATATATATATATATATATATGTATATTTATATATATATATATATATATATATATATATATATATATATATTATCCCTGGGGATAGGGGAGAAAGAATACTTCCCACGTATTCCCTGCGTGTCGTAGAAGGCAACTAAAAGGGAAGGGAGCGGGGGGCTGGAAATCCTCCCCTCTCGTTTTTTTTTAATTTTCCAAAAGAAGAAACAGAGAAGGGGGCCAGGTGAGGATATTCCCTCAATGGCCCAGTCCTCTGTTCTTAACGCTACCTCGCTATCGCGGGAAATGGCGAATAGTATGAAAAAAAAAAAAAAAATATATATATATGTGAGGATATTCCCTCAAGGGCCTAGTCCTCTGTTCTCAACGCTACCTCGCTAATGCGGGAAATGGCGAATAGTATGAAAGAAAGAATATATATATATATATATATATATATATATATATATATATATATATATATATATATATATATATATATATATATATATATGATACAGCGCTGGTGGCTGATTCATGTGAGAAACTGCAGAAGCTGGTGACTGAGTTTGGTAAAGTGTGTGGAAGAAGAAAGTTAAGAGTAAATGTGAATAAGAGCAAGGTTATTAGGTACAGTAGGGTTGAGGGTCAAGTCAATTGGGAGGTGAGTTTGAACGGAGAAAAACTGGAGGAAGTAAAGTGTTTTAGATATCTTGGAGTGGATCTGGCAGCGGATAGAACCATAGAAGCGGAAGTGGATCATAGGGTGGGGGAGGGGGCGAAAATTCTGGGGGCCTTGAAGAATGTGTGGAAGTCGAGAACATTATCTCGGAGAGCAAAAATGTGTATGTTTGAAGGAATAGTGGTTTCAACAATGTTGTATGGTTGCGAGGCGTGGGCTATGGATAGAGTTGTGCGCAGGAGGATGGATGTGCTGGAAATGAGATGTTTGAGGACAATGTGTGGTGTGAGGTGGTTTGATCGAGTGAGTAACGTAAGGGTAAGAGAGATGTGTGGAAATAAAAAGAGCGTCGTTGAGAGAGCAGAAGAGGGTGTTTTGAAGTGGTTTGGGCACATGGAGAGGATGAGTGAGGAAAAATTGACCAAGAGGATATATGTGTCGGAGGTGGAGGGAGCAAGGAGAAGAGGGAGACCAAATTGGAGGTGGAAAGATGGAGTGAAAAAGATTTTTTGTGATCGGGGCCTGAACATGCAGGAGGGTGAAAGGAGGGCAAGGAATAGAGTGAATTGGAGCGATGTGGTATACCGGGGTTGACGTGCTGTCAGTGGATTGAATCAAGGCATGTGAAGCGTCTGGGGTAAACCATGGAAAGCTGTGTAGGTATGTATATTTGCGTGTGTGGACGTATGTATATACATGTATATGGGGGGGGTTGGGCCATTTCTTTCGTCTGTTTCCTTGCGCCACCTCGCAAACGCGGGAGACAGCGACAAAGTGTAATAAATGAATATATATATATATATATATATATATATATATATATATATATATATATATATATATATATATATATATATAACGGATATTGCCAACGGCTACACGGCGCTACACTGGGCAGCTAAACACGGCAGGAACGAAGTGGTCAAACTGCTGGTCGGCACCCACCACGTCGATGTCAACGCCAGATCCAATGGGGGGTACACGCCACTGCACATAGCAGCTATGTACAACCGCACGGAAGTGTTCGACCTACTCGCCCACTGCGGCGCGGATCTGAACATGCGCGACTACTCGGGCAAGAAGCCTCGCACCTACAACACCATCTCCTCCACCGTTCATCAGGACACGCAGAAAAGAATCGTGCAGAGAAGAAATTCCGTAAAAGAGGCGGCTGGATTTTTACGCATCGGGTCCCTGAATGTGAAGGTGCGAAAAACAACTGAGGCCTTCAATAATCTGCTGTCCCGTGATGTTGAGGCAAGGCTACACCGTGCCTGGGGCTCCAGTGACTCACTTCCCGATGCAGATAAAGAATCAAAATCAATGCCGCCCCCTAAGTTTGGACCCATCAAGAAGAGGAGAACCAAGAAAGAACGTGACTTTGTGATGAATCGTCCAGTTTCAGCACATTCTGCCCTTGCACCTACAGATGATACCACAACCCCTCCACAGATACCAGGACCACCCCCTATGAATGCTGATTCAGACTCAGACTCTGCTTATGGCTTTGGTTCAGAGTGGCATTAACACAACTAAAAGTTAGGCTGTCAAAGCAGCACTCACAGAAAATGTTCTTTTAATGAGAATTAACTTTGCTGTACATAGGCTGTGCCAGCTTTAAAAGTGGTATTGACGTAAGGAGATATATGTACCAGTATTTTAGTATCACCTGAAAACTCATACACAATCTTTGTTCTTGTTTAAGATACTGTTTTAATTTCACATACTAGGAAAAAGAATCATTATGAATTATTTCTCTTTAAGGTAGGAATTCTTGGATTTTAAACATTTTAGTATATTGTACTAATATATTCTTAAAAATAGTTTTTTCAGCCATCCTTATTTATTTTAACCAGTAGTGCAATCGAAATGCTAAACATGACATTTTTTTCTTAATCTGCATTATCTCCTAAAATTTCAAAGGCTATACGTACATAAAATTAGTCTAAGATCTTAATTAGATTTTAATGAACAAATTACCTAGGAAAATACTCGCAAGCATTTAAAGCTATTTTCATCTTTTAATTGTTAAACTTACAGCTAAGGACAACTGATTAACCATTCAGGTTATTCACCGTAGGTCTGAAGATAATGTGAAACCTGTTTTACAAGCGGTTTTTGTGATGTGAAGTAATGTGATTTGTAAATGGAGAAGCAGCATTTTTATTACCTATACATGGCATTAGTTTAGAATCCAGCAAGATACTGAAATGTAATGCAAATGATTATCAGTTTCTTGGCTTTAGAATGAAAGTTAGTTGTTGATGATCTTATTAGTGATTAGTGGGGTTTTTTTATTTCATTAGGTTTAATATTATCCCTGGGGATAGGGGAGAAAGAATACTTCCCACGTATTCCCTGCGTGTCGTAGAAGGCGACTAAAAGGGGAGGGAGCGGGTGGCTGGAAATCCTCCCCTCTCGTTTTTTTTTTTTCAAAAGAAGGAACAGAGAAGGGGGGCCAGGTGAGGATATTCCCTCAAAGGCCCAGTCCTCTGTTCTTAACGCTACCTCGCTAATGCGGGAAATGGCGAATAGTATGAAAGAAAGAAAAAAAAATATATATATATATATATATATATATATATATATATATATATATATATATATATATATATATATATATATATATATATATATATGTATATATATATATATATATATATATATATATATATAAATATATATATATATATATATATATATATATATATATATATATATATATATATATATATATTTTCTTTTCTTTCATACTATTCGCCATTTTCCGCTTTAGCAAGGTAGCGTTAAGAACAGAGGACTGGGCGTCTGAGGGAATATCCTCACCTGGCGTCGTTCTCTGTTCCTTCTTTTGGAAAATTAAAAAAAAACTAGATGGAAGGATTTCCAGCCCCCCGCTCCCTCCCTTTTTAGTCGCCTTCTACGACACGTAGGGAACACGTGGGAAGTATTCTTTCTGCCCTATCCCCAGGGATATATATATATATATATATATATATATATATATATATATATATATATATATATATATATATATATATATATATATATATATATATATATATATATATATATATATATATATATATATATATATATCATTCTCTCCATGTGCCCAAACCACTTCAAAACACCCTCTTCTGCTCTCTCAACCACGCTCTTTTTATTTCCACACATCTCTCTTACCCTTACGTTACTCACTCGATCAAACCACCTCACACCACACATTGTCCTCAAACATCTCATTTCCAGCACATCCATCCTCCTGCGCACAACTCTATCCATAGCCCACGCCTCGCAACCATACAACATTGTTGGAACCACTTCAAACATACCCATTTTTGCTTTCCGAGATAATGTTCTCGACTTCCACACATTCTTCAAGGCCCCCAAAATTTTCGCCCCCTCCCCCACCCTATGATCCACTTCCACTTTCATGGTTCCATCCGCTGCCAGATCCACTCCCAGATATCTAAAACACTTCACTTCCTCCAGTTTTTCTCCATTCAAACTCACCTCCCAATTGACTTGACCCTCAACCCTACTGTACCTAATAACCTTGCTCTTATTCACATTTACTCTTAACTTTCTTCTTCCACACACTTTACCAAACTCAGTCACCAGCTTCTGCAGTTTCTCACATGAATCAGCCACCAGCGCTGTATCATCAGCGAATAACAACTGACTCACTTCCCAAGCTCTCTCATCCCCAACAGACTTCATACTTGCCCCTCTTTCCAAAACTCTTGCATTTACCTCCCTAACAACCCCATCCATAAACAAATTAAACAACCATGGAGACATCACACACCCCTGCCGCATATATATATATATATATATATATATATATATATATATATATATATATATATATATATATATATATATATATATATATATATATATATATATACATATATATATATATATATATATATATATATATATATATATATATATATATATATATATATATATATATATATATATATATATATATATATATATATACATATATATATATATGAATATATATATATATATATATATATATATATATATATATATATATATATATATATATATATATATATATATATATATATATATATATATATATATATATATATATATATATATATATATATATATATATATATATATATATATAGAGTAAATGTGAATAAGAGCAGGTTATTGGGTACAGTAGGGTTGAGGGTCAAGTCAATTGTGAGGTAAGTTTGAATGAAGAAAAACTGGAGGAAGTAAAGCGTTTTAGATATCTGGGAGTGGATCTGGCAGCGGATGGAACCATGGAAGCGGAAGTGGATCATAGGGTGGGGGAGGGGGCGAAAATCCTGGGAGCCTTGAAGAATGTGTGGAAGTCGAGAACATTATCTCGTAAAGCAAAAATGGGTATGTTTGAAGGAATAGTGGTTCCAACAATTTTGTATGGTTACGAGGCGTGGGCTATGGATAGAGTTGTGAGCAGGAGGGTGGATGTGCTGGAAATGAGATGTTTGAGGACAATGTGTGGTGTGAGGTGGTTTGATCGAGTAAGTAACGTAAGGGTAAGAGAGATGTGTGGAAATAAAAAGAGCGTGGTTGAGAGAACAGAAGAGGGTGTTTTGAAATGTTTTGGGCACATGGTGAGAATGAGTGAGGAAAGATTGACCAAGAGGATATATGTGTCGGAGGTGGAGGGTACGAGAAGTGGGAGACCAAATTGGAGGTGGAAAGATGGAGTGAAAAAGATTTTGTGTGATCCTGGCCTGAACATGCAGGAGGGTGAAAGGAGGGCAAAGAATAGAGTGAATTGGATCGATGTGGTATACCGGGGTTGACGCGCTGTCAGTGGATTGAATGAGGGCATGTGAAGCGTCTGGGGTAAACCATGGAAAGCTGTGTAGGTATGTATATTTGCGTGTGTGGACGTGTATGTATATACGTGTGTATAGGGGTGGGTTGGGCCATTTCTTTCGTCTGTTTCCTTGCGCTACCTCGCAAACGCGGGAGACAGC
>NC_092231.1:48657911-48691060 GCF_036320965.1 Panulirus ornatus
TCATTCTCTCCATGTGACCAAACCATTTAAAAACACCCTCTTCTGCTCTCTCAACTACACTCTTTTTGTTACTACACATCTCTCTTACCTTATTATCACTTACTCGATCAAACCGCCTCACATCACATTGTGTCCTCAAACATCTCATCTCCAGCACATCCACCCTCCTCCGCACAACTCTATCTATAGCCCACGTCTCGCAACCATATAACATTGTTGGAACCACTATTCCTTCAAACATACCCATTTTTGCTTTCCGATATAATGTTCTCGACTTCCACACATTCTTCAACGCTCCCAGAACTTTCGCAGCCTCCCCCACCCTATTATTCACTTCCGCTTCCATGGTTTCATCCGCTGCCAAATCCACTCCCAGATATCTAAAACACTTCAATTCCTCCAGTTTTTCTCCATTCAAACTTACCTCCCAATTGACTTGTCCCTCAACCCTACTGTACCTAATAACCTTGCTCTTATTCACATTTACTCTCAGCTTTCTTCTTTCACACATTTTACCAAACTCAGTCACCAGCTTCTGCAGTTTCTCACACGAATCAACCACCAGCGCTGTATCATCAGCGAACAACAACTGACTCACTTCCCAAGCTCTCTCATCCAGAACAGACTGCATACTTGCCCCTCTTTCCAAAACTCTAGCATTCACGTCCCTAACAACCCCATCCATAAACAAATTAAACAACAATGGAGACATCACGCACCCCGGCCGGTAACCAATATTCACTGAGAACCACTCACTTTCCTCTCTTCCTACTCGTACACATGCCTTACATCCTCGAAAAAAATATTGTAGATCATAACATAATGATGACACAACAACATGCTATAGATCATAACATAATGATGACACAACAACATGCTTTAGATCATAACATAATAATGACGGAACACCAAGCTTTAGATCATAACAATGATGACAGAACACCAAGCCATATATCATAACATAGTGATGACACAACAACATGCTATAGATCATAACATAATAATGACAGAACACCAAGCTATAGATCATAACATATTGATGACAGAACAACATGCTATAGATCATAACATAATGATGACAGAACACCAAGCTGTAGATCATAACATAATGATGACAGAATAACGTGTTATGGATCATAACATAATGATGACAGAACACCAAGCTATAGATCATAAGATAATGATGACACAACAATATTATATAGATCATAACATAATGATGACAGAACACCAAGCTATAGATCATAGAATAATGATGATACAAGAACATGCTATAGATCATAACATAATGATGACAGAACACCAAGCTGTATATCGTAATATAGTGATGACAGAACAACATGCTATAGATCATAACATAATGATGATGGAACACCAACCTATAGATTGTAACATAATGATGACAGAACACCAAGCTATGGATCATAACATAATGATGACAGAACAACATCCTATGGATCATAACATGATGACAGACCACCAAGCTATAGGTCGTAACAAAATGATAACAGAACACCAAGCTATAGATCATAACATAATGATGACAGAACAACATCCTATGGATCATAACATGATGACAGACCACCAAGCTATAGGTCGTAACAAAATGATAACAGAACACCAAGCTATAGATCATAACATAATGATGACAGAACAACAGGCTATAGATCATGACATAATGATGACAGGGCATCATGGTATTGATCATAACATATTGATGACAGAAAATCATGCTATAGATCATACGATAATTCCTTATCCATACTGCGTGGACTAATGATACAACCTACATTAATATTGTTTAGGAAACCAGTTGACACATGCTTTAGGACTCACAACTTGCAACAAACCTGCAAAAGCCAAGCACAGTCATGATAATTTCAGGGTTGTGCTTAACAACAACTGTTTTTATCTTTTTCTTCTTCAGGAAAGGAGCGCCATTCTACTCTAGATTTAAACAGGCATTGCTTCAGATGGAAGCTACTGGAATTACAAGCTACTGGATTGAAGACTTGTTTGCCACCCTAGAAAGGAACATCAGAAAGGCTACATCACTGGACCGCCCGAAAGATCTAGACTATACAGTACAGGTAAGCATTATCCGAAGTTCGGATTTCACATAGTCGTTTCCAATGTGTATATATATATACACATATATATATAGACATTGAAGCTTATTGATTCAGTGGTGAAATTGATGAGAACTGCTATTGACGTTTGTGTGAATAAATTGTACATTTCCTTTTCCATAGCCAGAGGTTGAACCATTATGTGACGTTCATTTTTTCATTCATTTCAAGCTAAAAGTTTGTTTTCTAAATTGTTTCTTACATTTTTCATATGTATATATATGTATGTGAGTGTGTGTGTGTGTGTGCGCGCGCGTGTGTGTGTGTGTGTGTGTGTGTGTGTGTGTGTGTGTATATATATATGTATATTATCCCTGGGGATAGGGGTGAAAGAATACTTCCCACGTATTCCTCGCGTGTCGTAGAAAGCGACTAGAGGGGACGGGAGCGGGGGGCCGGAAATCCTCCCCTCCTTGTATTAACTTTCTAAAATGGGAAACAGAAGAAGGAGTCACGCGGGGAGTGCTCATCCTCCTCGAAGGCTCAGAGTGGGGTGCCTAAATGTGTGTGGATGTAACCCAGATGTGAAAAAAGGAGAGATAGGTAGTATGTTTGAGGAAAGGAAACTGGATGTTTTGGCTCTGAGTGAAACGAAGCTCAAGGGTAAAGGGGAAGAGTGGTTTGGAAATGTCTGGGGAGTGAAGTCAGGGGTTAGTGAGAGGACAAGAGCAAGGGAAGGAGTAGCAATACTCCTGAAACAGGAGTTGTGGGAGTATGTGATAGAATGTAAGAAAGTAAATTCTCGATTAATATGGGTAAAATTGAAAGTTGATGGAGAGAGGTGGGTGATTATTGGTGCATATGCACCTGGGCATGAGAAGAAAGATCATGAGAGGCAAGTGTTTTGGGAGCAGCTAAATGAGTGTGTTAGCGGTTTTGATGCACGAGACCGGGTTATAGTGATGGGTGATTTGAATGCAAAGGTGAGTAATGTGGCAGTTGAGGGAATAATTGGTATGCATGGGGTGTTCAGTGTTGTAAATGGAAATGGTGAAGAGCTTGTAGATTTATGTGCTGAAAAAGGACTGATGATTGGGAATACCTGGTTTAAAAAGCGAGATATACATAAGTATACTTATGTAAGTAGGAGAGATGGCCAGAGAGCGTTATTGGATTACGTGTTAATTGACAGGCGTGCGAAAGAGAGATTTTTGGATGTCAATGTGCTGAGAGGTGCAACTGGAGGGATGTCTGATCATTATCTTGTGGAGGCTAAGGTGAAGATTAGTATGGGTTTTCAGAAAAGAAGAGTGAATGTTGGGGTGAAGAAGGTGGTGAGAGTAAGTGAGCTTGGGAAGGAGACCTGTGTGAAGAAGTATCAGGAGAGACTGTGTACAGAATGGAAAAAGGTGAGAACAATGGAAGTAAGGGGAGTGGGGGAGGAATGGGATGTATTTAGGGAATCAGTGATGGATTGCGCAAAAGATGCTTGTGGCATGAGAAGAGTGGGAGGTGGGCTGTTTAGAAAGGGTAGTGAGTGGTGGGATGAAGAAGTAAGAGTATTAGTGAAAGAGAAGAGAGAGGCATTTGGACGATTTTTGCAGGGAAAAAATGCAATTGAGTGGGAGAAGTATAAAAGAAAGAGACAGGAGGTCAAGAGAAAGGTGCAAGAGGTGAAAAAAAAGGGCAAATGAGAGTTGGGGTGAGAGACTATCAGTAAATTTTAGGGAGAATAAAAAGATGTTCTGGAAGGAGGTAAATAGGGTGCGTAAGACGAGGGAGCAAATGGGAACTTCAGTGAAGGGCGTAAATGGGGAGGTGATAACAAGTAGTGGTGATGTGAGAAGGAGATGGAATGAGTATTTTGAAGGTTTGTTGAATGTGTCTGATGACAGAGTAGCAGATATAGGGTGTTTGGGTCGAGGTGGTGTGCAAAGTGAGAGGGTTAGGGAAAATGATTTGGTAAACAGAGAAGAGGTAGTAAAAGCTTTGCGGAAGATGAAAGCCGGCAAGGCAGCAGGTTTGGATGGTATTGCAGTGGAAATTATTAAAAAAGGGGGTGACTGTATTGTTGACTGGTTGGTAAGGTTATTTAATGTATGTATGACTCATGGTGAGGTGCCTGAGGATTGGCGGAATGCGTGCATAGTGCCATTGTACAAAGGCAAAGGGGATAAGAGTGAGTGCTCAAATTACAGAGGTATAAGTTTGTTGAGTATTCCTTGTAAATTATATGGGAGGGTATTGACTGAGAGGGTGAAGGCATGTACAGAGCATCAGATTGGGAAGAGCAGTGTGGTTTCAGAAGTGGTAGAGGATGTGTGGATCAGGTGTTTGCTTTGAAGAATGTATGTGAGAAATACTTAGAAAAGCAAATGGATTTGTATGTAGCATTTATGGATCTGGAGAAGGCATATGATAGAGTTGATAGAGATGCTCTGTGGAAGGTATTAAGAATATATGGTGTGGGAGGCAAGTTGTTAGAAGCAGTGAAAAGTTTTTATCGAGGATGTAAGGCTTGTGTACGTGTAGGAAGAGAGGAAAGTGATTGGTTCTCAGTGAATCTAGGTTTGCGGCAGGGGTGTGTGATGTCTCCATGGTTGTTTAATTTGTTTATGGATGGGGTTGTTAGGGAGGTAAATGCAAGAGTCTTGGAAAGAGGGGCAAGTATGAAGTCTGTTGGGGATGAGAGAGCTTGGGAAGTGAGTCAGTTGTTGTTCGCTGATGATACAGCGCTGGTGGCGGATTCATGTGAGAAACTGCAGAAGCTGGTGACGGAGTTTGGTAAAGTGTGTGGAAGAAGAAAGTTAAGAGTAAATGTGAATAAAAGCAAGGTTATTAGGTACAGTAGGGTTGAGGGTCAAGTCAATTGGGAGGTGAGTTTGAATGGTGAAAAACTGGTGGAAGTGAAGTGTTTTAGATATCTGGGAGTGGATCTGTCAGCGGATGGAACCATGGAAGCGGAAGTGGATCATAGGGTGGGGGAGGGGGCGAAAATTTTGGGAGCCTTGAAAAATGTGTGGAAGTCGAGAACATTATCCCGGAAAGCAAAAATGGGTATGTTTGAAGGAATAGTGGTTCCAACAATGTTGTATGGTTGCGAGGCGTGGGCTATGGATAGAGTTGTGTGCAGGAGGATAGATGCGCTGGAAATGAGATGTTTGAGGACAATGTGTGGTGTGAGGTGGTTTGCTCGAGTAAGTAACGTAAGGGTAAGAGAGATGTGTGGAAATAAAGAGCGTGGTTGAGAGAGCAGAAGAGGGTGTTTTGAAATGGTTCGGGCACATGGAGAGAATGAGTGAGGAAAGATTGACCAAGAGAATATATGTGTCTGAGGTGGAGGGAACGAGGAGAAGAGGAAGACCAAATTGGAGGTGGAAAGATGGAGTGAAAAAGATTTTGTGTGATCGGGGCCTGAACATGCAGGAGGGTGAAAGGAGGGCAAGGAATAGAGTGAATTGGAGCGATGTGGTATACCGGGGTTGACGTGCTGTCAGTGGATTGAATCAAGGCATGTTAAGCGTCTGGGGTAAACCATGGAAAGCTGTGTAGGTATGTGTATTTGCGTGTGTGGACGTATGTATATACATGTGTATGGGGGTGGGTTGGGCCATTTCTTTCGTCTGTTTCCTTGCGCTACCTCGCAAGCGCGGGAGACATCGACAAAAAAGGAAAAAAAAAAAAAAAAAAAGAATTCTTCAAAGCAAACACCTGATCCACACATCCTCTACCACTTCTGAAACCACACTGCTCTTCCCAATCTGATGCTCTGTACATGCCTTCACCCTCTCAGTCAATACCCTCCCATATAATTTACAAGGAATACTCAACAAACTTATACCTCTGTAATTTGAGCACTCACTCTTATCCCCTTTGCCTTTGTACAATGGCACTACGCACGCATTCCGCCAATCCTCAGGCACCTCACCATGAGTCATACATACATTAAATAACGTTACCAACCAGTCAATAATACAGTCACCCCCTTTTTTAATAAATTCCACTGTAATACCATCCAAACCTTCTGCCTTGCCGGCTTTTATCTCCCGCAAAACTTTTACTACCTCTTCTCTGTTTACCAAATCATTTTCCCTAACCCTCTCACTTTGCACACCACCTCGACCAAAACACCCTATATCTGCCACTCTATCATCAAACACATTCAACAAACCTTCAAAATACTCACTCCATCCCCTTCTCACATCACCACTACTTGTTATCACCTCCCCATTTGCGCCTTTCACTGAAGTTCCCATTGGCTCCATTGTCTTACGCACTTTATTTACCTCCTTCCAGAACATCTTTTTATTCCCTATAAAATTTAATGATACTCTCTCACCTCAACACTCATTTGCCCTCTTTTTCACCTCTTACACCTTTCTCTTGACCTCCTATCTCTTTCTTTTATACATCTCCCACTCAGTTGCATTTTTTCCCTGCAAAAATCGTCCAAATGCCTCTGTCTTCTCTTTCACTAATAATCTTACTTCTTCATCCCACCACTCACTACACTTTCTAATCAACCCACCTCCCACTCTTCTCATGCCACAAGCATCTTTTGCGCAATCCATCACTGACCCCCTAAATACATCCCATTCCTCCCTCACTCCCCTTACTTCCATTGTTCTCACCTTTTTCCATTCTGTACTCAGTCTCTCATGGTACTTCCTCACACAAGTCTCCTTCCCAAGCTCACTTACTCTCACCACCCTCTTCACCCCAACCTTCACTCTTCTTTTCTCAAAACCCATACAAATCTTCACCTTAGCCTCCACAAGATAATGATCAGACATCCCCCCAGTTGCACCTCTCAGCACATTAACATCCAAAAGTCTCTCTTTCACGCGCCTGTCAATTAACACGTAATCCAATAACGCTCTCTGGCCATCTCTCCTACTTACATACGTATACTTATGTATATCTCGCTTTTTAAACCAGGTATTGCCAATCACCAGTCCTTTTTCAGAACATAAATCTACAAGCTCTTCACCATTTCCATTTACAACACTGAACACCCCATGTATACCAATTATTCCCTCAACTTTACTCACCTTTGCATTTAAATCACCCATCACTATAACCCGGTCTCGTGCATTAAAACCACTAACACACTCATTCAGCTGCTCCCAAAACACTTGCCTCTCATGATCTTTCTTCTCATGCCTAGGTGCATATGCACCCATAATCACCCATATCTCTCCATCAACTTTCAGTTTTACCCATATTAATCGAGAATTTACTTTCTTAAATTCTATCACATACTCCCACAACTCCTGTTTCAGGAGTACTGCTACTCCTTCCCTTGCTCTTGTCCTCTCACTAACCCCTGACTTTACTCCCAAGACATTCCCAAACCACTCTTCCCCTTTACCCTTGAGCTTCGTTTCACTCAGAGCCAAAACATCCAGGTTCCTTTCCTCAAACATACTACCTATCTCTCCTTTTTTCACATCTTCGTTACATCCACGCACATTTAGACACCCCAGTCTGAGCCTTCGAGGAGGATGAGCACTCCCCGCATGACTCCTTCTTCTGTTTCCCATTTTAAAAAGTTATAAAAAAATACAAGTAGGGGAGGATTTCTGGCCCCCCGCTCCCGTCCCCTCTAGTCGCCTTCTACGACACGCGAGGAATGCGTGGGAAGTATTCTTTCACCCCTATCCCCAGGGATAATGTACATATATATATACATATATATGTATATATATATATATATAAATATATATATATATATATATATATATATATATATATATATATATATATATATATGTATATATATATATATATATATAATATATTATAATATATATATATATATATATATATATATATATATATATATATATATACATACACATACATACGCACATTTACACACACACTCACATATACATATATATATACATATGAAAAATGTAAGAAACAATTTAGAAAACTGAAACTTCTAGCTTGAAATGAAATGAAAAAATGAATGTCACATAATGGTTCAACCTCTGGCTATGGAAAAGGGAAATGTATGATTTATTTACACAAACGTCAATAGCAGTTCTCATCAATTTAACCACTGTACCAATAAGCTTCAATGTCTAAGCTACATTTTTTCCAATTTCACTATTTTCTTGTCAAAGCACCATGTATGGAAACTATCACTCCAGTAACACAACTATAAACATTTACTTCCCCTTTAAAAAAGTTCTGGGGAAGTCTGTCTCGATACACTGCTGGACACTCTACCACCTGGCGAGGTTTGTGTTGCAATGGTTCTTGATTCACAAACGTAGTAGCATCACTGGTGGGCGGAAGAACATTCTTGTAACCACAGCAAGGATCACAGTCCGTGCAACTCCATTATGATTGTTCTACTCATGACGCGCCGATTAAGCTGTGATCACACTTTGAAAGGAAGTTGGTCCTTATGTTGTCCTGCCATATTGGCGCTTCTGGATCCTCATCATACGTGTGATAGTTGCTTTTACGAGCTTTGACTTGCTCCCTTGGGCTCGGTGCTGTACGAGAGACTTAGGGAAGCCTGGCAGCAAGCGAACACCCCCCAGCAGCACCGCCAGACGTAAGACGACAATTCCAATTTCTTGACAGACACAAGTGCGGACGCATCATGTCCAAATATTTCTTACAGAAATGTATCCTGCTGTCTATAGCCTCTGAAGCTGAAGTCATATTTTTCAGGTAATAGAAACATTATCAAGTGTACTAGGTCAACTTTGTGGGTCTAGCAGTAACAGTGTCTCAAATGGGCAGGTTGAAGGGCCTTCAACTTCAGCATCAACCATGGCATCAGCACCCAAACACCATCACCCACTTTCTCACACTCACAGTGCTGATGAGCAGGTTACCTGAGATGCCATATTAGGAGTCCACTCCTAAGCATAATATATATATATATATGTATATATATATATATATATATATATATATATATATATATATATATATATATATATATATATATATATATATATATATATATATATATATATATATATATATATATATATATATATATATATATATATATATATATATATATATATATATATATATATATATATATATATATATATATATTTTTTTTTTTTTTTTTTTTTTTTATACTTTGTCGCTGTCTCCCGCGTTTGCGAGGTAGCGCAAGGAAGCAGACGAAAGAAATGGCCCAACCCCCCCCATACACATGTACATACACACGTCCACACACGCAAATATACATACCTACACAGCTTTCCTTCGTTTACCCCGGACGCTTCACATGCCTTGATTCAATCCACTGACAGCACGTCAACCCCGGTATACCACATCGCTCCAATTCACTCTATTCCTTGCCCTCCTTTCACCCTCCTGCATGTTCAGGCCCCGATCACACAAAATCCTTTTCACTCCATCTTTCCACCTCCAATTTGGTCTCCCTCTTCTCCTCGTTCCCTCCACCTCCGACACATATATCCTCTTGGTCAATCTTTCCTCACTCATTCTCTCCATGTGCCCAAACCATTTCAAAACACCCTCTTCTGCTCTCTCAACCACGCTCTTTTTATTTCCACACATCTCTCTTACCCTTACGTTACTTACTCGATCAAACCACCTCACACCACACATTGTCCTCAAACATCTCATTTCCAGCAAATCCATCCTCCTGCGCACAACTCTATCCATAGCCCACGCCTCGCAACCATACAACATTGTTGGAACTACTATTCCTTCAAACATACCTATTTTTGCTTTCCGGGATAATGTTCTCGACTTCCACACATTTTTCAAGGCTCCCAAAATTTTCGCCCCCTCCCCCACCCTATGATCCACTTCCGCTTCCATGGTTCCATCCGCTGACAGATCCACTCCCAGATATCTAAAACACTTCACTTCCTCCAGTTTTTCTCCATTCAAACTCACCTCCCAATTGACTTGACCCTCAACCCTACTGTACCTAATAACCTTGCTCTTATTCACATTTACTCTTAACTTTCTTCTTCCACACACTTTACCAAACTCCGTCACCAGCTTCTGCAGTTTCTCACATGAATCCGCCACCAGCGCTGTATCATCAGCGAACAACAACTGACTCACTTCCCAAGCTCTCTCATCCCCAACAGACTTCATACTTGCCCCTCTTTCCAAGACTCTTGCATTTACCTCCCTAACAACCCCATCCATAAACAAATTAAACAACCATGGAGACATCACACACCCCTGCCGCATTATTTTATATTATTTTATATTATATTATTTTATATTATTTTATATTATTATACTTTGTCGCTGTCTCCCGCGTTTGCGAGGTAGCGCAAGGAAACAGACGAAAGAAATGGCCCAACCCCCCCCCATACACATGTATATACATACGTCCACACACGCAAATATACATACCTACACAGCTTTCCATGGTTTACCCCAGACGCTTCACATGCCTCATTCAATCCACTGACAGCACGTCAACCCCGGTATACCACATCGCTCCAATTCACTCTATTCCTTGCCCTCCTTTCACCCTCCTGCATGTTCAGGCCCCGATCACACAAAATCTTTTTCACTCCATCTTTCCACCTCCAATTTGGTCTCCCTCTTCTCCTCGTTCCCTCCACCTCCGACACATATATCCTCTTGGTCAATCTTTCCTCACTCATTCTCTCCATGTGCCCAAACCATTTCAAAACACCCTCTTCTGCTCTCTCAACCACGCTCTTTTTATTTCCACACATCTCTCTTACCCTTACGTTACTTACTCGATCAAACCACCTCACACCACACATTGTCCTCAAACATCTCATTTCCAGCACATCCATCCTCCTGCGCACAACTCTATCCATAGCCCACGCCTCGCAACCATACAACATTGTTGGAACCACTATTCCTTCAAACATACCCATTTTTGCTTTCCGAGATAATGTTCTCGACTTCCACACATTCTTCAAGGCTCCCAGAATTTTCGCCCCCTCCCCCACCCTATGATCCACTTCCGCTTCCATGGTTCCATCCGCTGCCAGATCCACTCCCAGATATCTAAAACACTTCACTTCCTCCAGTTTTTCTCCATTCAAACTCACCTCCCAATTGACTTGACCCTCAACCCTACTGTACCTAATAACCTTGCTCTTATTCACATTTACTCTTAACTTTCTTCTTTCACACACTTTACCAAACTCAGTCACCAGCTTCTGCAGTTTCTCACATGAATCAGCCACCAGCGCTGTATCATCAGCGAACAACAACTGACTCACTTCCCAAGCTCTCTCATCCCCAACAGACTTCATACTTGCCCCTCTTTCCAAAACTCTTGCATTCACCTCCCTAACAACCCCATCCATAAACAAATTAAACAACCATGGAGACATCACACACCCCTGCCGCAAACCTACATTCACTGAGAACCAATCACTTTCCTCTCTTCCTACACGTACACATGCCTTACATCCTCGATAAAAACTTTTCACTGCTTCTAACAACTTGCCTCCCACACCATATATTCTTAATACCTTCCACAGAGCATCTCTATCAACTCTATCATATGCCTTCTCCAGATCCATAAATGCTACATACAAATCCATTTGCTTTTCTAAGTATTTCTCACATACATTCTTCAAAGCAAACACCTGATCCACACATCCTCTACCACTTCTGAAACCACACTGCTCTTCCCCAATCTGATGCTCTGTACATGCCTTCACCCTCTCAATCAATACCCTCCCATATAATTTACCAGGAATACTCAACAAACTTATACCTCTGTAATTTGAGCACTCACTCTTATCCCCTTTGCCTTTGTACAATGGCACTATGCACGCATTCCGCCAATCCTCAGGCACCTCACCATGAGTCATACATACATTAAATAACCTTACCAACCAGTCAACAATACAGTCACCCCCTTTTTTAATAAATTCCACTGCAATACCATCCAAACCTGCTGCCTTGCCGGCTTTCATCTTCCGCAAAGCTTTTACTACCTCTTCTCTGTTTACCAAATCATTTTCCCTAACCCTCTCACTTTGCACACCACCTCGACCAAAACACCCTATATCTGCCACTCTATCATCAAACACATTCAACAAACCTTCAAAATACTCACTCCATCTCCTTCTCACATCACCACTACTTGTTATCACCTCCCCATTTGCGCCCTTCACTGAAGTTCCCATTTGCTCCCTTGTCTTACGCACTTTATTTACCTCCTTCCAGAACATCTTTTTTTCTCCCTAAAATTTAATGATACTCTCTCACCCCAACTCTCATTTGCCCTCTTTTTCAACCTCTTGCACCCTTTTTCTTGACCTCCTGTTCTTTCTTTTATACATCTCCCACTCAATTGCATTTTTTTCCCTGCAAAAATGTCCAAATGCCTCTCTCTTCTCTTTCACTAATACTCTTACTTCTTCATCCCACCACTCACTACCCTTTTAATCAACCCACCTCCCACTCTTCTCATGCCACAGTACATGGTTTCTTACTGTGAGAGTTGGGAGTGGAGTGACGCAACCAGGGGAACTTAGTGCTAAAACCGGGTCGGAATCCTTTGTAGTACGTCGCTGGGGATGCCAACAATCGGAAACTTACATTCGGACTTGTGATACGTCAGGGGTGTCCACAGCCCAGCACTCACGACGTTGTTCGAGCGTTGAGTGTTTAAGGTCATCCGTACAACAGACATCATCACTGCCGAAAGGGGCAATAGTGGCTTTTCCGAATCTTTCTGCTGTCGAAGAAGCTCCCCGCTGCATCAGTGGTTCCTGCCTCGTTACCCATTTGACTATCCAGCGACACCTGTGGAAAATGTTTTATTCTCTTCAGTCATAAAGAAATTGGCAAAGTGAATTTTACGAGTTTCGTTTCCCAGACGAACTATGGTTTTACCTTACAAAGAACTGGAAGGTATGTCATTCAATGTAATGGTGACGCTTACACAAACAGACATCTTAAGAATATTACCGTAAGAAAATACGAACACTGAACAGTACATTGTGGAGACCTCTCATCAGCCTGTTAATGGTGTTTCCCAGAATCGCGAACAGACCAGACCACAGCCAAAAAGGAATGGCTGCTCTCAACCATGGCCACAGCTTAAGCGTTTGCGTCATGAGAAGAACCATCATAATGGAGTTGCACGGACTGTGATCCTTGCTGTGGTTACAAGAATGTTCTTCCGCCCCCCAGTGATGCTACTACGTTTGTGAATCAAGAACCATTGCAACACAAACCTCGCCAGGTGGTAGAGTATCCCGCAGTGTATCGAGACAGACTTCCCCAGAACTTTTTATAAAGGGAAAGTAAATGTTTATAGTTGTGTTATGGAGTGATAGTTTTCATACATGGTTGCTTTGACAAGAAAATAGTGAAACTGGACAAAAAAAATGTAGCTTAGAACATTCAAGCTTATTGATACAGTGGTTAACTTGATGGGAAACTACTCTAGACGTTTGTGTAAATAAATTATACATTTCCCTTTTCCATAGCCAGAGGTTGAACCATTAGTGACATTCATTTTCTCTTTTCATTTTTCAAGCTAGAAGTTTCAGTTTCTAAATTATTTCTTACATTTTTCATATATATATATATATATATTTATATAATATATATATATATATATATATATATTATATATATATTTATATTATATATTTATATATTTTATGTATATGTGTGTGTGTGTGTGTATGTGCGTATGTATGAGTATGTATATATACATTATATATATTATATATATATATATATATATAATATATATATATATATATATATATATTTATATATATATATATATATATATTATGTATATATATATATATTATCCCTGGAGATAGGGGTGAAAGAATACTTCCCACGCATTCCTCGCGTGTCGTAGAAGGCGACTAGAGGGGACGGGAGCGGGGGGCCAGAAATCCTCCCCTACTTGTATTTTTTAACTTTCTAAAATGGGAAAACAGAAGAAGGAGTCAGCGGGGAGTGCTCATCCTCCTCGAAGTCTCAGACTGGGGTGTCTAAATGTGTGTGGATGTAACCAAGATGTGAAAAAAGGAGAGATAGATAGTATGTTTGAGGAAAGGAACCTGGATGTTTTGGCTCTGAGTGAAACGAAGCTCAAGGGTAAGGGGAAGAGTGGTTTGGGAATGTCTTGGGAGTAAAGTCAGGGGTTAGTGAGAGGACAAGATCAAGGGAAGGAGTAGCAGTACTCCTGAAACAGGAGTTGTGGGAGTATGTGATAGAATGTAAGAAAGTAAATTCTCGATTAATATGGGTAAAATTGAAAGTTGATGGAGAGAGGTGGGTGATTATTGGTGCATATGCACCTGGGCATGAGAAGAAAGATCATGAGAGGCAAGTGTTTTGGGAGCAGCTAAATGAGTGTGTTAGCGGTTTTGATGCACGAGACCGGGTTATAGTGATGGGTGATTTGAATGCAAAGGTGAGTAATGTGGCAGTTGAGGGAATAATTGGTATGCATGGGGTGTTCAGTGTTGTAAATGGAAATGGTGAAGAGCTTGTAGATTTATGTGCTGAAAAAGGACTGATGATTGGGAATACCTGGTTTAAAAAGCGAGATATACATAAGTATACTTATGTAAGTAGGAGAGATGGCCAGAGAGCGTTATTGGATTACGTGTTAATTGACAGGCGTGCGAAAGAGAGATTTTTGGATGTCAATGTGCTGAGAGGTGCAACTGGAGGGATGTCTGATCATTATCTTGTGGAGGCTAAGGTGAAGATTAGTATGGGTTTTCAGAAAAGAAGAGTGAATGTTGGGGTGAAGAAGGTGGTGAGAGTAAGTGAGCTTGGGAAGGAGACCTGTGTGAAGAAGTATCAGGAGAGACTGTGTACAGAATGGAAAAAGGTGAGAACAATGGAAGTAAGGGGAGTGGGGGAGGAATGGGATGTATTTAGGGAATCAGTGATGGATTGCGCAAAAGATGCTTGTGGCATGAGAAGAGTGGGAGGTGGGCTGTTTAGAAAGGGTAGTGAGTGGTGGGATGAAGAAGTAAGAGTATTAGTGAAAGAGAAGAGAGAGGCATTTGGACGATTTTTGCAGGGAAAAAATGCAATTGAGTGGGAGAAGTATAAAAGAAAGAGACAGGAGGTCAAGAGAAAGGTGCAAGAGGTGAAAAAAAGGGCAAATGAGAGTTGGGGTGAGAGACTATCAGTAAATTTTAGGGAGAATAAAAAGATGTTCTGGAAGGAGGTAAATAGGGTGCGTAAGACGAGGGAGCAAATGGGAACTTCAGTGAAGGGCGTAAATGGGGAGGTGATAACAAGTAGTGGTGATGTGAGAAGGAGATGGAATGAGTATTTTGAAGGTTTGTTGAATGTGTCTGATGACAGAGTAGCAGATATAGGGTGTTTTGGGTCGAGGTGGTGTGCAAAGTGAGAGGGTTAGGGAAAAATGATTTGGTAAACAGAGAAGAGGTAGTAAAAGCTTTGCGGAAGATGAAAGCCGGCAAGGCAGCAGGTTTGGATGGTATTGCAGTGGAAATTATTAAAAAAGGGGGTGACTGTATTGTTGACTGGTTGGTAAGGTTATTTAATGTATGTATGACTCATGGTGAGGTGCCTGAGGATTGGCGGAATGCGTGCATAGTGCCATTGTACAAAGGCAAAGGGGATAAGAGTGAGTGCTCAAATTACAGAGGTATAAGTTTGTTGAGTATTCCTGGTAAATTATATGGGAGGGTATTGATTGAAAGGGTGAAGGCATGTACAGAGCATCAGATTGGGGAAGACAGTGTGGTTTCAGAAGTGGTAGAGGATGTGTGGATCAGGTGTTTGCTTTGAAGAATGCATGTGAGAAATACTTAGAAAAGCAAATGGATTTGTATGTAGCATTTATGGATCTGGAGAAGGCATATGATAGAGTTGATAGAGATGCTCTGCGGAAGGTATTAAGAATATATGGTGTGGGAGGAAAGTTGTTAGAAGCAGTGAAAAGTTTTTATCGAGGATGTAAGGCATGTGTACGTGTAGGAAGAGAGGAAAGTGATTGGTTCTCAGTGAATGTAGGTTTGCGGCAGGGGTGTGTGATGTCTCCATGGTTGTTTAATTTGTTTATGGATGGGGTGGTTAGGGAGGTGAATGCAAGAGTTTTGGAAAGAGGGGCAAGT
The DNA here is from genome assembly GCF_036320965.1 of Panulirus ornatus. NCBI lineage: Eukaryota > Metazoa > Arthropoda > Malacostraca > Decapoda > Palinuridae > Panulirus > Panulirus ornatus. The sequence continues at coordinate 48,674,080 of NC_092231.1, forward strand.
ATTAAGTCTGTTGGGGATGAGAGAGCTTGGGAAGTGAGTCAGTTGTTGTTCACTGATGATACAGCGCTGGTGGCTGATTCATGTTAGAAACTGCAGAAGCTGGTGACTGAGTTTGGTTAAGTGTGTGAAAGAAGAAAGTTAAGAGTAAATGTGAATAAGAGCAAGGTTATTAGGTACAGTAGGGTTGAGGGCCAAGTCAATTGGGAGGTGAGTTTGAATGGAGAAAAACTGGAGGAAGTGAAGTGTTTTAGATATCTGGGAGTGGATCTGGCAGCGGATGGAACCATGGAAGCGAAAGTGGATCATAGGGTGGGGGAGGGGGCGAAAATTCTGGGAGCCTTGAAGAATGTGTGGAAGTCGAGAACATTATCTCGGAAAGCAAAAATGGGTATGTTTGAAGGAATAGTGGTTCCAACAATGTTGTATGGTTGCGAGGCGTGGGCTATGGATAGAGTTGTGTGCAGGAGGATAGATGTGCTGGAAATGAGATGTTTGAGGACAATGTGTGGTGTGAGGTGGTTTGATCGATTAAGTAACGTAAGGGTAAGAGAGATGTGTGGAAATAAAAAGAGCGTGGTTGAGAGAGCAGAAGAGGGTGTTTTGAAATGGTTCGGGCACATGGAGAGAATGAGTGAGGAAAGATTGACCAAGAGAATATATGTGTCTGAGGTGGAGGGAACGAGGAGAAGAGGGAGACCATATTGGAGGTGGAAAGATGGAGTGAAAAAGATTTTGTGTGATCGGGGCCTGAACATGCAGGAGGGTGAAAGGAGGGCAAGGAATAGAGTGAATTGGAGCGATGTGGTATACCGGGGTTGACGTGCTGTCAGTGGATTGAATCAAGGCATGTGAAGCGTCTGGGGTAAACCATGGAAAGCTGTGTAGGTATGTGTATTTGCGTGTGTGGACGTATGTATATACATGTGTATGGGGGTGGGTTGGGCCATTTCTTTCGTCTGTTTCCTTGCGCTACCTCGCAAGCGCGGGAGACATCGACAAAAAAGAAAAAAAAAAAAAGAAAAATTCTTCAAAGCAAACACCTGATCCACACATCCTCTACCACTTCTGAAACCACACTGCTCTTCCCCAATCTGATGCTCTGTACATGCCTTCACACTCTCAGTCAATACCCTCCCATATAATTTACAAGGAATACTCAAGAAACTTATACCTCTGTAATTTGAGCACTCACTCTTATCCCCTTTGCCTTTGTACAATGGCACTACGCACGCATTCCGCCAATCCTCAGGCACCTCACCATGAGTCATACATACATTAAATAACCTTACCAACCAGTCAATAATACAGTCACCCCCTTTTTTAATAAATTCCACTGTAATACCATCCAAACCTGCTGCCTTGCCGGCTTTTATCTCCCGCAAAACTTTTACTACCTCTTCTCTGTTTACCAAATCATTTTCCATAACCCTCTCACTTTGCACACCACCTCGACCAAAACACCCTATATCTGCCACTCTATCATCAAACACATTCAACAAACCTTCAAAATACTCACTCCATCCCCTTCTCACATCACCACTACTTGTTATCACCTCCCCATTTGCGCCTTTCACTGAAGTTCCCATTGGCTCCATTGTCTTACGCACTTTATTTACCTCCTTCCAGAACATCTTTTTATTCTCTATAAAATTTAATGATACTCTCTCACCTCAACTCTCATTTGCCCTCTTTTTCACCTCTTGCACCTTTCTCTTGACCTCCTATCTCTTTCTTTTATACATCTCCCACTCAGTTACATTTTTTCCCTGCAAAAATCGTCCAAATGCCTCTGTCTTCTCTTTCACTAATAATCTTACTTCTTCATCCCACCACTCACTACACTTTCTAATCAACCCACCTCCCACTCTTCTCATGCCACAAGCATCTTTTGCGCAATCCATCACTGATTCCCTAAATACATCCCATTCCTCCCTCACTCCCCTAACTTCCATTGTTCTCACCTTTTTCCGTTCTGTACTCAGTCTCTCATGGTACTTCCTCACACAAGTCTCCTTCCCAAGCTCACTTACTCTCACCACCCTCTTCACCCCAACCTTCACTCTTCTTTTCTCAAAACCCATACAAATCTTCACCTTAGCCTCCACAAGATAATGATCAGACATCCCTCCAGTTGCACCTCTCAGCACATTAACATCCAAAAGTCTCTCTTTCACGCGCCTGTCAATTAACACGTAATCCAATAACGCTCTCTGGCCATCTCTCCTACTTACATACGTATACTTATGTATATCTCCCTTTTTAAACCAGGTATTGCCAATCATCAGTCCTTTTTCAGAACATAAATCTACAAGCTCTTCACTATTTCCATTTACAACACTGAACACCCCATGTATACCAATTATTCCCTCACCTTTACTCACCTTTGCATTTAAATCACCCATCACTATAACCCGGTCTCGTGCATCAAAACCACTAACACACTCATTGAGCTGCTCCCAAAACACTTGCCTCTCATGATCTTTCTTCTCATGCCTAGGTGTATATGCACCCATAATCACCCATATCTCTCCATCAACTTTCAGTTTTACCCATATTAATCGAGAATTTACTTTCTTAAATTCTATCACATACTCCCACAACTCCTGTTTCAGGAGTACTGCTACTCCTTCCCTTGCTCTTGTCTTCTCACTAACCCCTGACTTTACTCCCAAGACATTCCCAAACCACTCTTCCCCTTTACCCTTGAGCTTCGTTTCACTCAGAGCCAAAACATCCAGGTTCCTTTCCTCAAACATACTACCTATCTCTCCTTTTTTCACATCTTCGTTACATCCACGCACATTTAGACACCCCAATCTGAACCTTCGAGGAGGATGAGCACTCCCCGCATGACTCCTTCTTCTGTTTCCCATTTTAAAAAGTTATAAAAAAATACAAGTAGGAGAGGATTTCTGGCCCCCCGCTCCCGTCCCCTCTAGTCGCCTTCTACGACAAGCGAGGAATGCGTGGGAAGTATTCTTTCACCCCTATCCCCAGGGATAATATACATATATATATACATATATATATATATATATATATATATATATATATATATATATATATATATATATATATATATATATATATATATATATATATATATATATATATATATATATATATATATATATATATATATATAAATATATATATATATATATATATATATATATATATATATATATATATATATATATATATATATATATATATATATATACATACACATACATACGCACATTTACACACACACTCACATATACATATATATATACATATGAAAAATGTAAGAAACAATTTAGAAAACTGAAACTTCTAGCTTGAAATGAAATGAAAAAATGAATGTCACATAATGGTTCAACCTCTGGCTATGGAAAAGGGAAATGTATGATTTATTTACACAAACGTCAATAGCAGTTCTCATCAATTTAACCACTGTACCAATAAGCTTCAATGTCTAAGCTACATTTTTCCAATTTCACTATTTTCTTGTCAAAGCACCATGTATGGAAACTATCACTCCAGTAACACAACTATAAACATTTACTTCCCCTTTAAAAAAGTTCTGGGGAAGTCTGTCTCGATACACTGCGGGACACTCTACCACCTGGCGAGGTTTGTGTTGCAATGGTTCTTGATTCACAAACGTAGTAGCATCACTGGTGGGCGGAAGAACATTCTTGTAACCACAGCAAGGATCACAGTCCGTGCAACTCCATTATAATTGTTCTACTCATGACGCGCCGATTAAGCTGTGATCACACTTTGAAAGGAAGTTGGTCCTTATGTTGTCCTGCCATATTGGCGCTTCTGGATCCTCATCATACGTGTGATAGTTGCCTTTTACGAGCTTTGACTTGCTCCCTTGGGTTCGGTGCTGTACGAGAGACTTAGGGAAGCCTGGCAGCAAGCGAACACCCCCCAGCAGCACCGCCAGACGTAAGACGACAATTCCAATTTCTTGACAGACACAAGTGCGGACGCATCATGACCAAATATTTCTTACAGAAATGTATCCTGCTGTCTATAGCCTCTGAAGCTGAAGTCATATTTTTCAGGTAATAGAAACATTATCAAGTGTACTAGGTCAACTTTGTGGGTCTAGCAGTAACAGTGTCTCAAATGGGCAGGTTGAAGGGCCTTCAACTTCAGCACCAACCATGGCATCAGCACCCAAACACCATCACCCACTTTCTCACACTCACAGTGCTGATGAGCAGGTTACCTGAGATGCCATATTAGGAGTCCACTCCTAAGCATATATATATATATATATATATATATATATATATATATATATATATATATATATATATATATATATATATATATATATATATATATATATATATATATATATATATATATATATATATATATATATATATATATATATATATATATATATATATATATATATATATATATATATATATATATATATATATATATATATATATATATATATATATATATATATATATATATATATATATATATATATATATATATATATATATATATATATATATATATATATATATATATATATATATATATATATATATATATTTTTTTTTTTTTTTTTTTTTTTTATACTTTGTCGCTGTCTCCCGCGTTTGCGAGGTAGCGCAAGGAAACAGACGAAAGAAATGGCCCAACCCCCCCCATACACATGTACATACACACGTCCACACACGCAAATATACATACCTACACAGCTTTCCTTCGTTTACCCCGGACGCTTCACATGCCTCGATTCAATCCACTGACAGCACGTCAACCCCTGTATACCACATCGCTCCAATTCACTCTATTCCTTGCCCTCCTTTCACCCTCCTGCATGTTCAGGCCCCGATCACACAAAATCCTTTTCACTCCATCTTTCCACCTCCAATTTAGTCTCCCTCTTCTCCTCGTTCCCTCCACCTCCGACACATATATCCTCTTGGTCAATCTTTCCTCACTCATTCTCTCCATGTGCCCAAACCATTTCAAAACACCCTCTTCTGCTCTCTCAACCACGCTCTTTTTATTTCCACACATCTCTCTTACCCTTACGTTACTTACTCGATCAAACCACCTCACACCACACATTGTCCTCAAACATCTCATTTCCAGCACATCCATCCTCCTGCGCACAACTCTATCCATAGCCCACGCCTCGCAACCATACAACATTGTTGGAACTACTATTCCTTCAAACATACCTATTTTTGCTTTCCGGGATAATGTTCTCGACTTCCACACATTTTTCAAGGCTCCCAAAATTTTCGCCCCCTCCCCCACCCTATGATCCACTTCCGCTTCCATGGTTCCATCCGCTGACAGATCCACTCCCAGATATCTAAAACACTTCACTTCCTCCAGTTTTTCTCCATTCAAACTCACCTCCCAATTGACTTGACCCTCAACCCTACTGTACCTAATAACCTTGCTCTTATTCACATTTACTCTTAACTTTCTTCTTCCACACACTTTACCAAACTCCGTCACCAGCTTCTGCAGTTTCTCATATGAATCCGCCACCAGCGCTGTATCATCCGCGAACAACAACATATATATTTTCTTTCATACTATTCGCCATTTCCCGCATTAGCGAGGTAGCGTTAAGAACAGAGGACTGAGCCTTTGAGGGAATATTCTCATCTGGCTCCCTTCTCTGTTCCTTCTTTGGGAGAAAAAAAAAAAAAAAACAAGAGGGGAGGATTTCCAGCCCCCCGCTCCCTTCCCTTTTAGTCGCCTTCTACGACACGCAGGGAATACGTGAGAAGTATTCTTTCTCCCCTATCCCCAGGTATATATATATATATATATATATATATATATATATATATATATATATATATATATATATATATATATATATATATATGTATATATATATATATATATATATATATATATATATATATATATATATATATATATATATATATATATGTATATATATATATATATATATATATATATATATATATATATATTCCTTTTTTCTTTTCTTTCGTACTATTCGCCATTTCCCGCGTTAGCGAGGTAGCGTTAAGAACAAAGGACTGGGCCTTTGAGGGAATATCCTCACCTAGCCCCCTTCTCTGTTCCTTCTTTTGGAAAATTGAAAAAAACGAGAGGGGAGGATTTCCAGCCACCCGTTCCCTCCCCTATTAGTCGCCTTCTACGACACGCAGGGAATACGTGGGAAGTATTCTTTCTCACCTATTCCCAGGGATATATACACATATATATATATATATATATATATATATATATATATATATATATATATATATATATATATATATATATATATATATATATATAATTTTTTTTTTTTTTTTTTATACCTCGTCGCTGTCACCCGCGGTTGCGAGGTAGCGCAAGGAAACAGACGAAAGAAATGGCCCAACCCCCCCCCATACACATGTACATACACACGTCCACACACGCAAATATACATACCTACACAGCTTTCCATGGTTTGCCCCGGACGCTTCACATGCCTTGATTCAATCCACTGACAGCACGTCAACCCCTGTATACCACATCGCTCCAATTCACTCTATTCCTTGCCCTCCTTTCACCCTCCTGCATGTTCAGGCCCCGATCACACAAAATCCTTTACACTCCATCTTTCCACCTCCAATTTGGTCTCCCTCTTCTCCTCGTTCCCTCCACCTCCGACACATATATCCTCTTGGTCAATCTTTCCTCACTCATTCTCTCCATGTGCCCAAACCATTTCAAAACACCCTCTTCTGCTCTCTCAACCACGCTCTTTTTATTTCCACACATCTCTCTTACCCTTACGTTACTTACTCGATCAAACCACCTCACACCACACATTGTCCTCAAACATCTCATTTCCAGCACATCCATCCTCCTGCGCACAACTCTATCCATAGCCCACGCCTCGCAACCATACAACATTGTTGGAACCACTATTCCTTCAAACATACCCATTTTTGCTTTCCGAGATAATGTTCTCGACTTCCACACATTTTTCAAGGCTCCCAAAATTTTCGCCCCCTCCCCCACCCTATGATCCACTTCCGCTTCCATGGTTCCATCCGCTGACAGATCCACTCCCAGATATCTAAAACACCTCACTTCCTCCAGTTTTTCTCCATTCAAACTCACCTCCCAATTGACTTGACCCTCAACCCTACTGTACCTAATAACCTTGCTCTTATTCACATTTACTCTTAACTTTCTTCTTCCACACACTTTACCAAACTCCGTCACCAGCTTCTGCAGTTTCTCACATGAATCCGCCACCAGCGCTGTATCATCAGCGAACAACAACTGACTCACTTCCCAAGCTCTCTCATCCCCAACAGACTTCATACTTGCCCCTCTTTCCAAGACTCTTGCATTTACCTCCCTAACAACCCCATCCATAAACAAATTAAACAACCATGGAGACATCACACACCCCTGCCGCATTATTTTATATTATTTATATTATATTATTTTATATTATTTTATATTATTATACTTTGTCGCTGTCTCCCGCGTTTGCGAGGTAGCGCAAGGAAACAGACGAAAGAAATGGCCCAACCCCCCCCCATACACATGTATATACATACGTCCACACACGCAAATATACATACCTACACAGCTTTCCATGGTTTACCCCAGACGCTTCACATGCCCTCATTCAATCCACTGACAGCACGTCAACCCCGGTATACAACATCGATACAATTCACTCTATTCCTTGCCCTCCTTTCACCCTCCTGCATGTTCAGGCCCCGATCACACAAAATCTTTTTCACTCCATCTTTCCACCTCCAATTTGGTCTCCCACTTCTCCTCGTTCCCTCCACCTCCGACACATATATCCTCTTGGTCAATCTTTCCTCACTCATTCTCTCCATGTGCCCAAACCATTTCAAAACACCCTCCTCTGCTCTCTCAACCACGCTCTTTTTATTTCCACACATCTCTCTTACCCTTACACTACTTACTCGATCAAACCACCTCACACCACACATTGTCCTCAAACATCTCATTTCCAGCACATCCATCCTCCTACGCACAACTCTACCCATAGCCCACGCCTCGCAACCATACAACATTGTTGGAACCACTATTCCTTCAAACATACCCATTTTTGCTTTCCGAGATAATGTCCTCGACTTCCACACATTCTTCAAGGTTCCCAGGATTTTCGCCACCTCCCCCACCCTATGAACCACTTCCTCTTCCATGGTTCCATCCGCTGCCAGATCAACTCCCAGATATCTAAAACACTTTACTTCCTCCAGTTTTTCTCCATTTAAACTTACCTCCCAATTGACTTGACCCTCAACCCTTATGTACCTAATAACCTTGCTCTTATTCACATTTACTCTTAACTTTCTTCTTTCACACACTTTACCAAACTCAGTCACCAGCTTCTGCAGTTTCTCACATGAATCAGCCACCAGCGCTGTATCATCAGCGAACAACAACTGACTCACTTCCCAAGCTCTCTCATCCCCAAGAGACTTCATACTTGCCCCTCTTTCCAAAACTCTTGCATTCACCTCCCTAACAACCCCATCCATAAACAAATTAAACATCCATGGAGACATCACACACCCCTGCCGCAAACCTATATTCACTGAGAACCAATCACTTTCCTCTCTTCCTACACGTACACATGCCTTACATCCTCGATAAAAACTTTTCACTGCTTCTAACAACTTGCCTTCCCACACCATATATTCTTAATACCTTCCACAGAGCATCTCTATCAACTCTATCATATGCCTTCTCCAGATCCATAAATGCTACATACAAATCCATTTGCTTTTCTAAGTATTTCTCACATACATTCTTCAAAGCAAACACCTGATCCACACATCCTCTACCACTTCTGAAACCATACTGCTCTACCCCAATCTGATGCTCTGTAGATGCCTTCACCCTCTCAATCAATACCCTTCCATATAATTTACCAGGAATACTCAACAAACTTATACCTCTGTAATTTGACCACTCACTCTTATCTCCTCTGCCTTTGTACAATGGCACTATGCACGCATTCCGCCAATCCTCAGGCACCTCACCATGAGTCATACATACATTAAATAACCTTATCAACCAGTCAATAATACAGTCACCCACTTTTTTAATAAATTCCACTGCAATACCATCCAAACCTGCTGCCTTGCCGGCTTTCATCTTCCGCAAAGCTTTTACTACCTCTTCTCTGTTTACAAAATCATTTTCCCTAACCCTCTCCCTTTGCACACCACCTCGACCAAAACACCCTATATCTGCCACTCTATCATCAAACACATTCAACAAACCTTCAAAATACTCACTCCATCTCCCTCTCACATCACCACTACTTGTTATCACCTCCCCATTTGCGCCCTTCACTGAAGTTCCCATTTGCTCCCTTGTCTTACGCACTTTATTTACCTCCTTCCAGAACATCTTTTTATTCTCCCTAAAATTTAATGATACTCTCTCACCCCAACTCTCATTTGCCCTCTTTTTCACCTCTTGCACCTTTCTCTTGACCTCCTGTCTCTTTCTTTTATACATCTCCCACTCAATTGCATTTTTTCCCTGCAAAAATCGTCCAAATGCCTCTCTCTTCTCTTTCACTAATACTCTTACTTCTTCATCCCACCACTCACTACCCTTTCTAATCAACCCACCTCCCACTCTTCTCATGCCACAAGTACATGGTACTTTACTGTGAGAGTTGGGAGTGGAGTGACGCAACCAGGGGAACTTAGTGCTAAAACCGGGTCGGAATCCTTTGTACGTACGTCGCTGGTGATGCCAACAATCGGAAACTTACATTCGGACTTGTGATACGTCAGGTGTGTCCACAGCCCAGCACTCACGACGTTGTTCCGAGCGTTGAGTGTGAAGGTCATCCGTACAACAGACATCATCACTGCCGAAAGGACAATAGTGGCTTTTCCGAATCTTTCTGCTGTCGAAGAAGCTCCTCGCTGCATCAGTGGTTCCTGCCTCGTTACCCATTTGACTATCCAGCGACACCTGTGGAAAATGTTTATTCTCTTCAGTCATAAAGAAATTGGCAAAGTGAATTTTACGAGTTTCGTTTCCCAGACGAACTATGGTTTACCTTACAATGAACTGGAAGGTATGTCATTCAATGTAATGGTGACGCTTACACAAACAGACATCTTAAGAATATTACCGTAAGAACTACGAACACTGAACAGTACATTGTGGAGACCTCTCATCAGCCTGTTAATGGTGTTTCCCAGAATCGCGAACCAGACCAGACCACAGCCGAAAAAGGAATGGCTGCTCTCAACCATGGCCACAGCTTAAGCGTCGCGTCATGAGAAGAACCATCATAATGGAGTTGCACGGACTGTGATCCTTGCTGTGGTTACAAGAATGTTCTTCCGCCCACCAGTGATGCTACTACGTTTGTGAATCAAGAACCATTGCAACACAAACCTCGCCAGGTGGTAGAGTATCCCGCAGTGTATCGAGACAGACTTCCCCAGAACTTTTTATAAAGGGAAAGTAAATGTTTATAGTTGTGTTACTGGAGTGATAGTTTTCATACATGGTGCTTTGACAAGAAAATAGTGAAACTGGACAAAAAAAATGTAGCTTAGACATTCAAGCTTATTGATACAGTGGTTAACTTGATGGGAACTACTCTAGACGTTTGTGTAAATAAATTATACATTTCCCTTTTCCATAGCCAGAGGTTGAACCATTATGTGACATTCATTTTCTCATTTCATTTCAAGCTAGAAGTTTCAGTTTTCTAAATTATTTCTTACATTTTTCATATATATATATATATATATATATATATATATATATATATATATATATATATATATATATATATATATATATATGTATATGTGTGTGTGTGTGTATGTGCGTATGTATGAGTATGTATATATACATATATATATATATATATATATATATATATATATATATATATATATATATATATATATATATATATATATATATATATATATATATATATATATATATATATATATATATATTATCCCTGGAGATAGGGGTGAAAGAATACTTCCCACGCATTCCTCGCGTGTCGTAGAAGGCGACTAGAGGGGACGGGAGCGGGGGGCCAGAAATCCTCCCCTACTTGTATTTTTTAACTTTCTAAAATGGGAAACAGAAGAAGGAGTCATGCGGGGAGTGCTCATCCTCCTCGAAGTCTCAGACTGGGGTGTCTAAATGTGTGTGGATGTAACCAAGATGTGAAAAAAGGAGAGATAGATAGTATGTTTGAGGAAAGGAACCTGGATGTTTTGGCTCTGAGTGAAACGAAGCTCAAGGGTAAAGGGGAAGAGTGGTTTGGGAATGTCTTGGGAGTAAAGTCAGGGGTTAGTGAGAGGACAAGATCAAGGGAAGGAGTAGCAGTACTCCTGAAACAGGAGTTGTGGTAGTATGTAATAGAATTTAAGAAAGTAAATTCTCGATTAATATGGGAAAAACTGTAAGTTGATGGAGAGAGATGGGTGATTATTGGTGCATATGCACCTGGGCAGGAGAAGAAAGATCACGAGAGGCAAGTGTTTTGGGAGCAGCTGAATGAGTGTGTTAGTGGTTTTGATGCACGAGACCGCGTTATAGTGATGGGTCATTTGAATGCAAAGGTGAGTAATGTGGCAGTTGAGGGAATAATTGGTATACATGGGGTGTTCAGTGTTGTAAATGGAAATGGTGAATAGCTTGTAGATTTATGTGCTGAAAAAGGACTGGTGATTGGGAATACCTGGTTTAAAAAGCGAGATATACATAAGTATACGTATGTAAGTAGGAGAGATGGCCAGAGAGCGTTATTGGATTACGTGGTAATTGACAGGCGCGCGAATGTCTGATCATTATCTTGTGGAGGCTAAGGTGAAGATTTGTATGAGTTTTCAGAAAAGAAGAGTGAATGTTGGGGTGAAGAGGGTGGTGAGAGTAAGTGAGCTTGGGAATGAGACTTGTGTGAGGAAGTACCAGGAGAGACTTAGTACAGAATGGAAAAAGGTGAGAACAATGGAAGTAAGGGGAGTGGGGGAGGAATGGGATGTATTTAGGGAATCATATATATATATATATATATATATATATATATATATATATATATATATATATATATATATATATATATATATATATATATATATATATATATATATATATATATATATATATATATATATATATATACATATATATATATATATATATATATATATATATATATATATATATATACGTATGTAAGTAGGAGAGAGGGCCAGAGAGCGTTATTGGATTGCATGTTAATTGATAGGCGCGCGAAAGAGAAACTTTTGGATGTTAATGTGCTGAGAGGTGCAACTGGAGGGATGTCTGATCATTATCTTGTGGAGGCGAAGGTGATGATTTGTTGAGGTTTTCAGAAAAGAAGAGGGAAAGCTGGAGAGAAGAGAGTGGCGAGAATAAGTGAGCTTGGAAAGGAGACTTGTGTGAGGAAGTGCCAGCTGAGAATGAGTACAGAATGGAAAAAGGTGATAAGAAAGGACGTAAGGGGAGTGGGGGAGGAATGGGATTTATTTAGGGAAGCAGTGATGGCTTGCGCAGAAGATGCTTGTGGCATGAGAAGAGTGGGAGGTGGGCAGCTTAGAAGGGGTAGTGAGTGGTGTTACGAAGAAGTAAGATTATTAGTGAAAAAGAAGAGAGAGGCATTTCGACGATTTTTCCAGGGAAATGATACAAATGAGTGGGAGATATATAAAAGAAACAGGCAGGGGGTCAAGAAAACGGTGTGAGAGGCAAGTTGTTAGAAGCAGTGAAAAGTTTTTATCGAGGATGTAAGGCTTGTGTACGTCTAGGAAGAGAGGAAAGTGATTGGTTCTCAATGAATGTCGGTTTACAGCAGGGGTGTACGTAGGAAGAGAGGAAAGTGATTGGTTCTCAGTGAATGTAGGTTTCCGGCAAGGGTGTGTGATGTCTCCATGGTTGTTTAATTTGTTTATGGATGGGGTTATTAGGGAGGTGAGTGCAAGAGTTTTGGAAAGAGATGCAAGTGTGCAGTCTGTTGTGGATGAGAGAGCTTGGGAAGTGAATCAGTTGTTGTTCGCTGATTATACAGCGCTGGTGGCTGATTCATGTGAGAAACTGCAGAACCTGGTGACTGAGTTTGGTAATGTGTGTGAAAGAAGAAAGTTGAGAATAAATGTGAATAAGAGCAAGGTTATTAGGTACAGTAGGGTTCAGGGTCAAGTCAGATGGGAGGTAAGTTTGAATGGAGAAAAACTGGAGGAAGTGAAGTGTTTTAGATATCTGGGAGTGGATCTGGCAGTGGATGGAACCATGGAAGCGGAAGTGAATTATAGGGTGGGGGACGGGACAAAAATTCTGGGAGCCTTCAAGATTGTGTGGAAGTCGAGAACATTATCTCGGAAAACAAAAATGGATGTGTTTGAAGGAATAGTGGTTCCAACAATATTGTATGGTTGCGAGGCGTGGGCAATGAATAGAGTTTTGCGGAGGAGGGTGGATGTGCTGGAAATGAGATGTTTGAGGACAATATGTGGTGTGAGGTGGTTTGATCGAGTAAGTACTAATAGGGTAAGAAAGATGTGTGTAATGAAAAAAGTGTGGTTGAGAGAGCAGAAGAAGCTGTTCTGATATGGTTTGGTCAAATGGAGAGAATGAGTGAGGAAAGATTGAACAAAAGGATATGTGTATCAGAGGTGGAGGGAACGAGAAGTGGGAGAGATGGAGTGAAAAATATTTTGAGTGATCGGAGCCTGAACAAGCAGGCAGGTGAAAGGCGTGCAAGGAATAGAGTGAATTGGAACGATGTGATATACTGGGGCCGACGTGCTGTCAATGGATTGAACCAGGGCATGTAAAGCGTCTGGGGTAATCCATGGAAAGTTTTGTGCGGCTTGGATGTGGAAAGGGAGCTGTGGTTTCGATGCATTATTTCATGACAGCTAGAGATTGAGTGTGAACGAATTGGGCCTTCCTTGTCTTTTCCTAGCACTACCTCGCACACATGAGGGGGGAGGGGGTTGTTATTACATGTGTGGCGTGGTGGCGATAGGAATGAATGAAGGCAGACAATATGAATTATGTACATGTGCGTATATGTATATGTCTGTGTGTGTATATATATGTATACGTTGAGATGTATGTGTGTGTATATTTGCCTGTGTGGACATGTATGTATATATATGTATATGTCGATGGATTGGGCCACACTTTCGTCTGTTTCCTTGCGCTACCTAGCTAACGCGGGAGGCATCGACAAAGCAAAATAAATAGATAAATAAATAAATAAATATATATATATATATATATATATATATATATATATATATATATATATATATATATATATATATATATATATATATATATATATATATATATATATATATATATATATATATACTATACTTGGAAATAGGGGAGAACGAATACTTCCCACGAATTCCCTGCGTGTCGTACAAGACGACTAAAAGGGGAGGGAGCGGGTGGCTGGAAATCCTCCCCTCTCGTTTTTTTTTTTTTTTTTCCAAAAGAAGGAACAGAGAAGGGGGCCAGGTGAGTATATTCCCTCAAAGGCCAAGTCCCCTGATCTTAACGCTACCTCCCTAACACGGGAAATGGCGAATAGTTTGAAAGAATATATATATATATATATATATATATATATATATATATATATATATATATATATATATATATATATATATATATATATATATATATGTATATATATATATATATATATATATATATATATATATATATATATATATATATATATATATATATATATATATATATATATATATATATATATATATATATATATATATATATATATATATATATATATATATACGAATAAAGTGCATATGAACGCGCACCTTCATAGAACATAGCCTAGCGGTTAGCATGCCTGCCTCTTGCACAGGGGTCCTGGGTTCGATACTGGCTGTTGGAGGTTTGCATGATATATATATATATATATATATATATATATATATATATATATATATATATATATATATATATATATATATATATATATATATATATATATTTTTTTTTTTTTTTTTTTTTTTTTTTATACTTTGTCGCTGTCTCCCGCGTTTGCGAGGTAGCGCAAGGAAACAGACGAAAGAAATGGCCCAACCCCCCCCCCCCATACACATGTACATACACACGTCCACACACGCAAATATACATACCTACACAGCTTTCCATGGTTTACCCCAGACGCTTCACATGCTTTGCTTCAATCCACTGACAGCACGTCAACCCCTGTATACCACATGACTCCAATTCACTCTATTTCTTGCCCTCCTTTCACCCTCCTGCATGTTCAGGCCCCGATCACACAAAATCTTTTTCACTCCATCTTTCCACCTCCAATTTGGTCTCCCTCTTCTCCTCGTTCCCTCCACCTCCGACACATATATCCTCTTGGTCAATCTCTCCTCACTCATTCTCTCCATGTGCCCAAACCATTTCAAAACACCCTCTTCTGCTCTCTCAACCACGCTCTTTTTATTTCCACACATCTCTCTTACCCTTACGTTACTTACTCGATCAAACCACCTCACACCACACATTGTCCTCAAACATCTCATTTCCAGCACATCCATCCTCCTGCGCACATCTCTATCCATAGCCCACGCCTCGCAACCATACAGCATTGTTGGAACCACTATTCCCTCAAACATACCCATTTTTGCTTTCCGAGATAATGTTCTCGACTTCCACACATTTTTCAAGGCTCCCAAAATTTTCGCCCCCTCCCCCACCCTATGATCCACTTCCGCTTCCATGGTTCCATCCGCTGACAGATCCACTCCCAGATATCTAAAACACTTCACTTCCTCCAGTTTTTCTCCATTCAAACTCACCTCCCAATTGACTTGACCCTCACCCCTACTGTACCTAATAACCTTGCTCTTATTCACATTTACTCTCAACTTTCTTCTTCCACACACTTTACCAAACTCAGTCACCAGCTTCTGCAGTTTCTCACATGAATCAGCCACCAGCGCTGTATCATCAGCGAACAACAATTGACTCACTTCCCAAGCTCTCTCATCCCCAACAGACTTCATACTTGCCCCTCTTTCCCCTATATATATATATATATATATATATATATATATATATATATATATATATATATATATATATATATATATATATATAAATATATATATATATATATATATATATATATATATATATATATATATATATATATATATATATATACACAATTATATATATATATATATATATATATATATATATATATATATATATATATATATATATATATATATATATATATATATATATATATATATATATATACTATATATATATCCTCCCCTCTCGTTTTTTTTTATTTTTTTTTTAATTTTCCAAAAGAAGGAACAGAGAAGAGGGCCAGGTGAGGATATTCCCTCAAAGGCCCAGTCCTCTGTTCTTAACGCTACCTCGCTATTGCGGGAAATAGCGAATAGTATGAAAAAAAAAAAAAAAAAAAAAATATATATATATATATATATATATATATATATATATATATAAAGCAAGTTCTCGTTCATGAAAACATGCTTCATTCTCTCTTTTCTCGCACTCGTATCATTAATAGTAGTAGTAGTAGTAGTAAAAGCAGTCGTCTATTCACTCTGCCTTTCTTCATTTCCGTTTACTTGCCTAGTGTTGTTGTTGTTGACTGGTTGATCAACTCATCATCATCATCACGTTAGTGACAATACTAAAAGGCAGCACCAGCCTAACAGCACCCCTAAAACACAACATAAGCCTCCTACTCCCCTCTTTAAGAGGCTAAAAATGCTGGCCTAGGGATTCAGATGAGGCCCCTCTTCAATCCAGCATCCGTAACAACTGTTGTCGTCAGCAGCAGTACTAATAACTAGCCACAAACTTGAAAGCATGCAGTCAGTTAGTCAGTCAGTCA
>NC_092231.1:48691160-48767189 GCF_036320965.1 Panulirus ornatus
AGCTTAAAATGAAATGAAAAAAATGAATGTCACATAATGGTTTAACCTCTGGCTATGGGAAAGGGAAATGTAATATTTATTTACACAAACGTCAATAGTAGTCTTCCTCAATTTAACCACTGTATCATACTGTCTGGTACACTTCTCTTATCATGAAACAGGAGTATTGGCTTATGATGTTTCTCAGTTTTTTAAAGGGGAAGTAAATGTTTATAGTTGTGTTACTGGAGTGATAGTTTTCATACATGGTGCTTTGACAAGAAAATAGTGAAATTGGAAAAAAATGTAGCTTAGACATTGAAGCTTATTCTTTTTTTTCAAAGTGATAGAGATGGAAAGCAAAAAGGTGTTTTTCATGTACCCTCATGTATCCAAGATATGGTTGTACTTTGTGTAATGAAGAATATATATATATATATATATATATATATATATATATATATATATATATATATATATATATATATATATATATATATATATATATATATATATATATATATATATATATATATATATATATTGGTGATTGGGAATACCTTGTTTGAAAAGAGAGATATACATAAGTATACCTATGTAAGTAGGAAAGATGGCTAGAGAGCGTTATTGGATTACGTGTTAATTGATAATCGGGCGTGTGGAGGCGAAGGTGAAGATTTGTAGAGGTTTTCAGAAAAGAAGAGAGAATGTTGGAGTGAAGAGAGTGGTGCTTGTGGAGGCGAAGATGAAGATATGTAGAGGTTTTCAGAAGAGAGAATGTTGAAATGAAGAGAGTGGTGAGAGTAAGAGAGCTTGGGAAGGAGACTTGCTTGAGGAAGTACCAGGAGAGACTGAGTACAGAATGGAAAAAAGTGAATCAAAGGACGTAAGGGGAGTATGGGAGAGGAATGGGATGTATTTAGGGAAGCATTGATTGCTTGCGCAAAAGATGCTTGTGGCATGAGAAGCGTGGGAGGTAGGCAGATTAGACAGGGTAGTGAATGGTGGGATGAAGAAGTAAGATTATTCGTGAAAGAGAAGAGAGAGGCATTTGGACAATTTTTGCAGGGAAATAATGCAAATGACTGGGAGGTGTATAAAAGAAAGAGGCAAGAGGTCAAGAGAAAGATGCAAGAGGTGAAGAAAAGGGCAAATGAGAGTTGGGTTGAGAGAGTACCATTAAATTTTAGGAAGAATAAAAAGACGTTTTGGAAGGAGGTAGATAAAGTGCGTAGGACAAGGCAACAAATGGGAACTTCAGTGAAGGGGGCTACTGGGGAGGTGATAGCAAGTAGTGGTGATGTGAGAAGGAGATCATTCGGATTGGTTCTTGCCGCTCCTGTCTCGGCCACGTGGTGACTACGTGGTTAATGGAGGATTAACCGCCAGTCCGTAAGAAGAGAGAAGAAAGAAGAGAGAAGACAGAAGAAAGAAGAAAGAAGATAGAAGACAGAAGAAAGAAAATATAGGACAGAAGAGAGAAGACAGAAGAGAGAAAACCGAGGAAAGAAGCGGATTGTAACATCGGCTCCCACGTTGGTCCTTCCCGTGGGAGACAGTTACGGTGACCAGACCGGTGATCTGACGCCTGTACGCTGATCCCTCACCACCACCCTCGCCGCTCCCTACTCCCCCGCTTTGCCTCCACTCCATCTTTCTCATCCAATTTTTATTTCATTTTTTCTTATCATCCATCAGCCATCTCTCGACCGTTTGGCTTGAGCAATCTCTACCCCAGCTTCCCCAACCCATTCTGGAAAACTCATTTTCCTGAGGAGTGGAGGCTGGAGTGGACCTGTTCTCACCTGACGGGGTGGAGACCCTCACACTATCTCTTACCTCTCCCCTACCTTGGACCGTCGAGCGTCCCTCACTCACGTTTTCTCGCACTAGGACACTGATGCCACCAACATGCCGCCCGACATACGTCTAAAATCCCTCAAAACTGATTGTCTCCCTCCTTCCACGTTCAAACTCCTGTCCATCGTCTTTAAGAACACTGAGATCCGTCCCACTAGGGTAATTCAATTCCCTACGAATGAATATCAATTTAGAATTCGCTTGGGCAAAGATAGTGATTTAGATACAATCCTATCTAAGCCTCTCCTTGATGAACTAGCAAAAAATAACTACCAAATCATTCAGGACCGCTGCCCCTTCAAGCTAGATGTACCATTATTGGCTATAATGTTGATGCATCTATCTTGTCCCTCAGCCCCACGGAAATTGTTGAAGCCATCAATGGTGAAAAAGATGACGTCAACGTCATCAGCGTATATAAACTTAACAACTCCAGATCAATAAAGATACAATGTTCAAACCCGACCGAGGCCGATCACCTGCTCTCCCGAGGGATCCTGTTGCCCATGATCTCTGTGCCAGCAAAATCCCTGAAAAAAAGATGAATATATCGACGTTCAGCAATGCTACAAATGTTTGCATTTCGGACATGAAACAAAAAACTGTAAAGAACCCAACTAAACCTGTAGTCAGTTCGCTGAAACTGGTCATGGTTTTCGTGAGTGCATGGTTCAGGCAGCGAAGTGCGTTAACTGTAAAGGTGAACACGTTGCTGTATCTGGACTGTGCCCACGTAAGAAGGAGCAACTCCGCGCAGTGCGTCAGGCACAAAAATCCAACTCACCTCCTTCCACAAACCCTCACCTCTACGCAACAGTTGCTGCTGCTGCTCCTCCCCCTGCCACCCAAGCTTCTCCTATCCCAACTTCAGACCTCCTCACCCTACAAGGTAGGATGCATGCGTGCTACCTAAAAGCGTTGTTCCTGAGCGGGGAAGATAAGTCGGAATTCATCAGAATTTTCGATTTGCTTCTTGCTCATAACAACCTACCCAATGTACGAACTCCACCTGAACTCCTCAGCTCCCCCGCCACCAACCATCCCTCACCGACCCCTGTCTCGTCCGCTACCCTGACCCCTAACGAAAACGTATCCCAGGAGACCCCCAGTAACACTTCCAACTCTCCCCCAACAACTCAACCTGTCACCCTCCCAACTTCCAATACCCCCTCCGCACCCCCTAACACAACTCCATCCACAACCCCCCCAACCCAACACCAACAATCCTACTGTCTCTCCAAATACCGATTCCTCTCCCACCCCCACCGTCTCAACTTCCACCACCACGACAGTTCCCCCCTGAACCTCCACACACCATTTCCCCCCTCCACCCATCCCGTCCCTTCCTGCGCCTAACACTCCCAGAGGAGCCACAGAACCTGACCTTGCCGACACACCTGACAACCCTCCTCCGGTCAAACCCGACATTCAAATAGTCGACGTTCACCCTCTACTCTCCCCTCTCCTCTCCCCTCTCCTCTCCCCTCTCCTCTCCTCTCCCCTCTCCTCTCCCCTCACCAGATAAGCCCCGAACCAAGTCTAGAAACATGGTACAATTTAGATACCCCAACGGTGGGTCAGCGGCCCTCATCGACCCTAGATGCATGAGGCCGAGAAGCTTCCAAAAATCGTAAATGCTTAAGATCTTGCAGTTTAACGTGAGCAGCTATCACAGTAGCCGTTATCTGATTGTCACACTTCTCGAAGACAAGAGACCCGATGTTGTGATACTTAACAGCACATGTATCACCAACGGGTATAAGATCAGACATTACGGGTATACATCACGACAGTCTCCAGACAGTAGACACGAGGGAGTCGTCATCCTTACACGCAACACCATCGAACACCAATACCTCGCCATCTCATGGCAATACGAACACTTTCTAGCAGTTAAGATAAACACAATATATGGCTTAATTATCTTCTGCACTACATACTCTCGACCCAACACTACCATTCCACTCCATGATCTCTACACAGTATTCAATCACACACATATCCCAGTCTACCTTCTAGCTGACCTCAACGCCCAACACAGAACCTTCCACCACAACAGAAACAATTCTCATGGTGATGACTTATTCGCTTTATACTCTTACAAACGTCTTAACTTCCTAGGACATTACTTCCACACTGTCTTCACTGGCCTAGGAGGAAAAGGCAGACCGGAAGTTGTCTTTTCCAACAGAGCCAGTAATTATCTTCATAATTTCTTGTCTCCGGGACCACTGTGTGGTTCCGACCACATCCCTATCTTTCTTCATCTCTCGTCTAACCCTATCCTTGTCCCATCACCCTCACACTACCACTACGAAAGAGCAGACTGGGAGAACTTCAAACACATTCTCTCCAACTGCACTTACACCACAAACTACGAAAACCACCCAATAACACTAATAGACACAGAAATAGAACATATACATGGAACAATCACACAGGCAGCTAACATTTCTATCCCCAAATCTTCATTTACTTCAAGATACTCCTTCTTTCCCTCTCCCAAAACAACCAGACTCCTCTCGTGCTACCGTCGACGCTTTGAGCAAAACAGACTTCGATTGGGCCTAGTACGGTGGGACCTCACATCACTACGAAACCACACACTCAACAGCCTTCTAGAAGACCACAATAGACACTGGAAATCTCTTATCACCACAACAGAACAACACCGGATCAAATCTCCTCAAGAGTTTTGAAACAAAATACGAAAACTCAAAGGAATACCAAAAAAAGACTTTAATGGGCTAAATGACGACAACACTCTACACCATAATCCACAAGACATTGCCAACATTTTTCAAAAACACTGGGAAGGTATCTTTCACCCTCACCCCCTCACCCTCTGGCGTACGAAAACACTCAAATTGTCACACAACACATACAAAACAGACCAAGTCACTTCTACCCAGAATAGATCATACATTTCCAATCGGTTTCACACGACCACCTTCTCACAACTCCAATAAGTTCGAGCGAGGTCAAATTCCTCCTCCTAAAATCGCCCAAAGTAGCTCCAGGTAACTCAGGCATTGGTTACCAGCTACTTACACATCTCCCTAACAACACTATTAGAGCCATCACCTTCCTCTTCAACGCGGCACTAGCCTCTGGCTATTTTCCCGCGGTCTTCAAAACTGCCACAATCACAATGATACCTAAATCCAACAAATCCAACAGAGACCCCATGAACTACAGACCCATCAGATTACTTAAGTCCATTGGGAAGACATTTGAAAGAATCACAAACAACAGACTTAGACAACACCTTACAAACAACAACCTACTCTCACACAAACAGTTTGACTTTCACCAACATCGCTCCACACAAGATGAACTCAACATCATTACGAACTACATAAGAAACAACACGCGGACACACAAAATGACAACACTAATCACAAAAGATGTTGAAAAAGCCTTTGACACCGTGTGGCACGATGGATTGAGGTATAAACCAAGCACCCAATTCCAACTCCCACGACCCACCATTAAGCTTCTCTCTAACTATCTTAGCAACAGAAAAACCCGAATCAAATACAGAAACACTGACTCAAACTACTTCTTCCTTAATGCCGGTGTACCCCAAGGCTCCGTGCTGGCCCCTACTCTCTACACACTCTACTCAAATGATCTTCCCAATCCTATACACCTGGACTCCATCACTCTCCAATATGCAGATGATGTCACACAGCTAATCAGAGCCAGAACCCTCACACGCTTAATCAATAGAAACCAACAGGAAATTGACCACGTTTCGCTCTGGGAGTTAAAATGGAGGATTAAAACAAATCCTGCAAAATCCAACATATCTTACTTTAACGTACGTCTGAGATACAACATAACTAATGTCTACCTACACTCCCGTATACACCGTCATTTACCCATTCCCATCTCAAACACCAACATTGTCCTGGGCCTAAACTATGATGTACACCTGAGAATGAACCGACATATACAATCTAGAGCGGCTATTGCGAGAGCGGAGCTCACAAAATTGTATAGATTCAGAGAGGCGCAATTCAAAACCAAATTGCACCTCTACATAGCATCAATACGACCTCTTATCACATACGCCTCTTTAGCTCTCGAACTCGGAGCCAAATCCAACATCCGCGCACTCCAAGTCATCCAGAACAAAGCTCTACGTTGGGTTTTTAACATCAAATGGCACGAGTTCATCAGGAATATAGAACTTCACGAGAGAGCACGAATCCCTCCTCTAAACATCTACTGGAGGAAATTGTTTGAAAGACAAGTAGAGCGATTTCAAATACATCATACTCACTGGATTGATTACTTCAACAATCTCCTGGGAATAGACCACCCAGGTAACATGTTTAATATACAACCTGGACAACATCCAGTGACCATATATTAAAAAACTAAAAACCTCTATAGATCTTACTGCTAAGTCCGTGGAGGGAGAGTCTTGGTAACATCAGTGGCCATCAGTCAGAGATTTGATCCATCTCCTCGAATTTAAAAAGTAAAAGAAAAAAAAAAAGCTGGGAACGTCTTGGTAACATCAGTGACCATCAGTCAGACATCTGTTCCATCTCCTTAAAAAAAAAAAAAAAAGAAAAAAAAACCATTGGCCTCCGCTCTCATCACCACATTTCTTCCAATGCAAGCTGGGTTGAGCCCTGGCCCTTTTCCTCCTACTAAAATTCACTTCCTCTAACAATTCTTGCTCTTTCCCCCCTCTCTTTTCCCGCCCCTCCTCGGAAGGGACTTTTCTATCATCATTCATTCATTCATTCGCTCAAACTCTTGTTCACTTCCTCCATCCATCTCCAATATGGTCGCCCTACTCTTGTCCCCTACACTTCTGACACATGTATCCTCCTTTAACCTCCCCTCACTCACTCTCTCCAAATGTCTAAACCATTTCAGTACACCTTCTTCAGCTCTGTCAACCATGCTCTATTCATCATCACACATCTCTCTTACCCTATCATTACTTACTGGATCAACCCGCGTCACACCACATGTTGTCCTCAGACATTTCATTTTCAACACATTCACTCTATCATCAAATCTTCCTCATACTGTCTCTACCTTCACCGCCGACTGACATCACTGTTCAAACTCAGGAATGTCTATACCATCTTTATTGTACCTGAGCCGCGCCCCAGCCAGGTCCTCCTGACTAACTAGAGCCACACACACACAGGCACCAGCTGGACACAATACACAACACAACACACACAATCCTCCTGGGTCCATCTCACACCACCTACCAAGATGTGCTCATCTGGCTGACCCCCTCCCCCCCACCAACACCACCCCTGCCCCCCCATCACCCCCGGCACAATGACCACTCTCTCTCTCTCTCTCTCTCTCTCTCTCTCTCTCTCTCTCTCTCTCTCTCTCTCTCTCTCTCTCTCTCTCTCTCTCTCTCTCTCTCTCCTCATCCCCACGGACCGCCGTTCGTCAGTACACTCGACTTGTACCAATCACAGCTGGAACACAGAGATATAAGACCAGTCCTATACCTATTATTGTGAACGTCATGAACAATCCAGGAACAAGTACACAAGCTAAGCAAGTAAACTGCTGCTCAGTTTTCCACTTATCGACTTAGCTAAGACAAACAAAATATCACCAGGTGTACCACAGTGGTGTGTGCCCGACTGACTCAGTAACATCATTACTGGAACTCCACCAGAGTTTGTGTTGTCGCTTACCCCTCCGGAGCCACAGTCGACCGACCTCACATAAATAGCAATTGATAGTTTGAGGAAAATAATGATTTCTGCCTTAAAGGTCAATAGTGAGGACTGGTCGGTCTTCAAGATTATTGCTCTGATGTTAACAAACATGGCCAAGTGAATCTGGTCATTTGTAGTAGAAACGTTAATTCTATTATGGAAGTGAGCAATGGAAGGAGTGATGCATATTGATCAGGTGGAGGAGGTAGGTGAGGTAAGGTGTGGTGGTCAGTCACACCATTTACATGTTGGTCACAGGAAGAGTTTAGTAAACACTATCGTCTCTCACAAGAATGAACCAGGTTTGTTCTGGAGAAGATAAGAGGGAGGGAGGAAGGCTGCCTAGATGGAAGAGGTCAATTATGGTAAGATTACTGGAATGATTGACATTATTATATCTGATGTAGGAATAATGAGCCTCATAGTTTGCCTGATCTTCGTAACGTTCATCACGATCACTTTATGTAATAACTCACAATGATATATAGTCTCCACATCTCACTCCCTCACTCATAGTCGAGTTCTTTAATATAACACCATTGCAAAACATAATTGCTCAGTAACCAAAGATATTAGCGCCGTGTGCCTTAATTACTAATTCATCCTCATTCTTAATAAAAATAACAAGAACATTTATCTACAGAGGCTTCTAATGACTCTAATAGTCTATCAATGATGACATTTATATTCATCTTCCCTCAACCTTCTGAAATGTTAATCTTCTTTCATGTGTAACCTCAGAATCAGTTCAGGTTTTGCCATACTAAAACCTTAAATTCATCAACTTGTTATTTTCAACTACTTTCCCATTTCAGCTGAGTGGAGCAAGACAACCCTTTTTTATTGAAGGATAAGTTATGAAGGTTCACTTCTCTACTCTCGTCCCAAGCCTCTCTCACCTGTCCTGCCTGACTCTCGTCCCAAGCCTCTCTCTCCTGTCCTGCCTGACTCTCGTCCCAAGCCTCTCTCTCCAGTCCAGCCTGACTCTCGTCCCAAGCCTCTCTCTCCTGTCCTGCCTGACTCTCGTCCCAAGCCTCTCTCTCCAGTCCAGCCTGACTCTCGTCCCAAGCCTCTCTCTCCTGTCCTGCCTGACTCTCGTCCCAAGCCTCTCTCTCCTGTCCTGCCTGACTCTCGTCCCAAGCCTCTCTCTCCTGTCCTGCCTGACTCTCGTCCCAAGCCTCTCTCTCCTGTCCTGCCTGACTCTCGTCCCAAGCCTCTCTCTCCTGTCCTGCCTGACTCTCGTCCCAAGCCTCTCTCTCCTGTCCTGCCTGACTCTCGTCCCAAGCCTCTCTCTCCTGTCCTGCCTGACTCTCGTCCCAAGCCTCTCTCTCCTGTCCTGCCTGACTCTCGTCCCAAGCCTCTCTCTCTGGTACAACCCTACACTCATCCCAAGCCTCTCTCTCTGGTACAACCCAACCCTCATCCCAGGTCTCTCTCTCTGGTACAACCCAACCCTCATCCTAAGCCTCTCTCTCCTTCAAAGCCTAACTCTCCGGCCAAACATCTTGTGTTCAGCCTCTCTCATCCCGAGCCCTTCTCTCCTACAAAGCCTCACTCTCATCCCAGGCCTCCCTCTCCCTCCCTCTACACCAGCGGTATTTAAACATTTTCAGCGTTGCAGGTCCACATGAATTTGGGGAAGAATTAGAGAAATTATGGAACTCTTTATAATGTGTCCCATTTTCACAATGTTGCTTGAAATCTTACAATTGCAGGTGCCGGGCTACCACAATAACAGCCACCTGATTGCCACTCTCCTGGAGGAGGAGGAAGAAGCCGATGTTGTGATAGTAAACATCACATGATGTATCACTAATGGTCATAAGATCAAACATTATGGCTACACATCCCGACAATCACCAGACTGTGTGTGGCACAGCACGAAGGACGGAGTCGCCCGCCAGTCTTGTACGAAGCACAATACAATATCTCACTACTTCCTGCCGCTTTCAATACTTTCTATCAGTCAAGATACTCACACTACGTACGTACGTACATCGTTCTATTATCCTTTGTACATCTTCACTACTGGCATTTTGGACCTTATCTGAATGAGTCACATCAAATGGTTATCAAGGACACAGAACACATAACACTTGGCCACTGTCTTTGTCTTTCATACTCTATTTTTCATATTTGTTTGCCATTTCCCGCAAGAACAAGGTAGCGTCAGGAATGAGTGAATGAATCCTAGAGGGAAACTTAGCTGGGCTCCTTCCTCTATTCCTTCATTTGAAAAGTAATACAGAAGGGGAAGATTTCCAACCCCCCCAGTTCCCAACCCTCAGTCGCCTTCCACGATATGCAGGAGATACGTATGCAAACAAATAGACAGACAGGCAGACAGACAGATAGACAGACAGACACACACACACACACACACACACACACACACACACACACACACACGGAGTAGCGCCGAGAATGGATAAAGGCAAGCAAGGTAAGAATATTTACATGTGTATATATATTCCTATGAGTCCACATGGAAAATGAAACACGATAAGTTCCCAAGTGCACTTTCGTGTAATAATCACATCATCAGGGGAGACACAAGAGAGAAATATAACAGTCAATTGATATACATCGAAGAGACGTAGCTAGGACGCCATATGGTAAACATGTGATTGTCCAAGACAGACAACGCGTGTATCACAAACTTATCATTTTGCAAATTCTATCGACAATAAAGTTATCTAATTTGTATAGACCATCACTAATATTAAGATTATAATTCTTTGTGTATTTAATAAAAGAAGATTCAATGATATTTCTCGTGGTAATAGAGTTAGAGTTAATAACTGAGATGGCATTACTCCAGTCAATACAATGATCATAGTTTTTAACGTGATTAAACAAGGCATTTGATTCTTGTCCCGTTCTTATACTATATTTATGTTGCTTAAGTCTAACAGAAAGATCCTTACCAGTCTGTCCAACATAAAATTCATCACAATTTCCACATGGCACTTTATAGATGCATCCAAGAGAATTTTCTGGTGAATTCCTGATTAATATGTTCTGTATAGTATTATTGTTGCTAAAGGGAACATTTAAGGCAACATCTAAGATGCGGCCCATCATCTAGGGCAGAAAGCAACTCAACATTCGCCCCCAGCTAGATAGTGGCACGTACCAGGAATCACTTAATTAACTAAAGTAATACAACAACAACAACAACAACAACAACAACAATAAGAAAAATCAATGCGTCCAAAAATCTTTAACAGAACAAAATTGTGCACATTTGTATAAAATAACAAGAAGAAAAACATTTCTACGTAATAGAATTGTACACATTGGTATAGAATAACAAGAAGAAAAACATTATCAAATAGCAAAAAAAGTCTATAAATGTTACAGCAAAACAACATAGTCATAAAATCAATAACAAAAATACTTATCTAAATAAAGACAGGAAACAGTAGATACAGAACATGTTTTGTTATATAACAAAGAATTCTCAAAACAATGCACATCAAACACAAGAAGAAATTCTTAACGAAGACAAAATAAAACAATTTAGAAAGATGCACATTAACAACCCAGTCTGCAATTCAGTGAAATTCTCCATTTCTTTTTCAACAGAGGAATGTGGTACATTACACAGAGGCAGCCAGTACGATGGTGTTGGGAATGGCTTGGTAAACACCACTACTGCCTGCCTGTGGTCACTCCCTTCTGCATTACCACATGAAAATGGCCC
Organism: Panulirus ornatus; assembly: GCF_036320965.1. Taxonomy (NCBI): domain Eukaryota; kingdom Metazoa; phylum Arthropoda; class Malacostraca; order Decapoda; family Palinuridae; genus Panulirus; species Panulirus ornatus. Next base: position 48,702,420 of record NC_092231.1, read on the forward strand.
AGGGTCATCCTCAACACTGCTCATCTGATTTAGTTCAAATACAAGCTAATAATCACTATACTACAACTACAGCAACGAAACTAAACTCACTACAAAGTTATTAACTATAGAATACAAACGAAATAACATTACAAACACGAAAAGTATTGAAAACACACACACACAGTGGAGCAAAGTCATCTTGCAATTAACTTTTAAATCAAAATGTCGGTGTTGATGTAGTGACGTCACAACGAGGCCTCCAGTAAAACCAGGCGATTAGAAAACTCGTTCTTGTGTGACACACAACTTTGCCATGATACCTACGCTCTACCTCAACCAATTTCCAAGAAATTTTCGGAAGAAGCATATATTTTGTATTACATATGATTGTTAAATTATCAAAATGCGATGCATATACCCTTTAACTCTCTCTCTCTCTCTCTCTCTCTCTCTCTCTCTCTCTCTCTCTCTCTCTCTCACAGAGAGAGAGAGAGAGAGAGAGAGAGAGAGAGAGAGAGAGAGAGAGAGAGAGAGACTGCACAACCATATTGCCTCCATATGTACTGAGACTCACAACAGTGATACGCCTTACTTGTATATGGTTCATTCAGACCAGACGAGCTCAGCCCACCTGGACAGACGTGAGATGAGACGCGGAATATGACGGTAACATTACCATGTCACGACAGCCACCGACCCACCGGTGCACCACGGATCAGGCGATGCAGAGACGGGCAGCATGATGACGACCCTGGCTGCACCTGGACACTGGGGACGTCCAACATGATGACGACCCTGGCTGCACCTGGACTACTGGGGACGTCCAACATGATGACGACCCTGGCTGTACCTGGACACTGGGGACGTCCAACATGATGACGACCCTGGCTGCACCTGGACTACTGGGGACGTCCAACATGATGACGACCCTGGCTGCACCTGAACACTGGGGACGTCCAGCATGATGACGACCCTGGCTGCACCTGGACACTGGGGACGTCCAACATGATGACGACCCTGGCTGCACCTGAACACTGGGGACGTCCAACATGATGACGACCCTGGCTGCACCTGGACACTGGGGACGTCCAGCATGATGACGACCATGGCTGTACCTGGACACTGGGGACGTCCAGCATGATGACGACCCTGGCTGCACCTGGACACTGGGGACGTCCAACATGATGACGACCCTGGCTGCACCTGAACACTGGGGACGTCCAACATGACGACCCTGGCTGCACCTGAACACTGGGGACGTCCAACATGACGACCCTGGCTGCACCTGGACACTGGGGACGTCCAACATGATGACGACCCTGGCTGCACCTGAACACTGGGGACGTACAACATGATGACGACCCTGGCTGCACCTGGACACTGGGGACGTCCAGCAGCAGCAGATAATAATGTGGACGAGTCTGCCTCCTCTCGTCAACCACCACCTTACGCTGAAGCCTCATAATGACTGGATGGAGGAAGGTATGGCGATACACCGTCTGTTTACACTTCATGTTTCTCTCGGTTATAAAACTAAAACAAGAAAATAATACTAAGTTTTAGTATTTGTATTGTATGACTACAGTTAACCCTTATGTTAGTAATACAGTGGCCGGAGCGGCTACTGTGACGTTGATGTAATATCCATTTGATAAATCTCTATGTAAATATGACCTTCAGTCATAAAGACTGCACCACAAACCTTTCATTGCCTTGAAATCTTAAGAGAATCAATGTTAACTTTTGTATGTTTTATATATGATCCAGTGACTTTAACCCCAGCCACCGTTGTACACAGTCATATCCCTGATATGTGGACACCTGGAACGTTGTAGATAATTTATCATGAAGGTCCTAGTACTGTGTCCACGCCACACCCACTCCAACAAAGGACGCCTGTGGACGACGATGACGAAGGGAGACTCTTCAAGCAAACCTCATCATAAGTTTACAAGGACGATCTCTTTGTGTTTTGTGTCATCCACTAAGGAATATTCGTCAAGCGTTTGGTGTGTCCACAACTGTTTTATACCTTCGGAGTTATATTTCTTCCTCTTGTGTATCACTAACATTGACTCTCGGGTCGCATGAGTTTCACTACAACGAAATTCGCAGACGTTACTAAAGGTGAGACGTAAGACCACGTCAGGTAGTCAACAGATGCGACAACTTGAAATAACCATCGTAAAATGGTACAATGGATTGTGTTTCCTGCTTGTTTAATTCTTGCTTTGTTTGCATTAACATGTGTCTATTGATTTATAGATTATGGCTAGAGGTAACCATTGTCAACTCTTCATAATTAATGATGGTCTGTGGTAGGTTTACTCCCTACACCCATCATCCTTCTTGGTCCCAAATCTATTTCAGGCCACCCAGACCACTGGTGCCTTGTGGATGTACCAATGTGACCCTATGTTCGTACAATTGTCCTTAAGCCCGTTTCTTAGGCAGTGTTACCTCTGTGTTTTGTGAAAATTGTCTCCTTACCAGCGAGTATTGTAAGAAAATGGTTTAATAGTCTATCTTGCAACTGCATCAGCTACTACAGAATATCAGAAAGTGTAAACATTCAGCGGTTCATGAATGCCAAGCGGTTGTTCAAGTCAGGCAAAATGTGTGGATGACCTTGACGGAGTAAGCAATGTGTTGATGAAGTTATGGCCAGTGGTGTGGCGAGGGAGGGTCTGGGCAGGCAGGACACGATTGAGTGATGTTTCGTATCGTCAAGCCTCATTCCTTCCCTTGTCTATGTTTTACTTTTGATCATGACATTCATAGAGAATGCAGCTAAGGAGTTACGTTTTCTATACACAACATAGATGCTATTCGTTTTTACAAAATCGTAGTTTACTTGCAAACGGTAAAATCACTCATATGTAGCTTTGCCAGGTTTCCTCCTAAATTTGTTCTCCATATTAGATTCATCATACGTCAACGTAACAACTTAAAACAGAGATGGTCACGAAGTACAAAGATTAAAAATGATGAAAGGCTTTGATAATCTCGATCTAACAAATTACCTAAGGTTAGATCTTCTGATCTAAGTCGTATTAATGGATGCAGTCTGGTGGGAAAACATTCTACCTTCACTGAGGCCAAGTGTTATTTGCTCAACCTAATTGTTAACATACAGACTGATGATTCCCCTGCAACTTCCATGGTATACACACTGACCAACTTGGCAAGTGGTACACCGATTACAACGCCACACCTCCTGACTCCTTCCCAACCCACATGATGAAGGTCATGGACAACTTGTGTGACAGCTACATAACATTACCTGGACCCAAGATGACATTAAAAATTATTGATAAATTCTATCTTGCTTGAGAGAACAAAATCTTTAATACTAAAGAATGATGGAAAGAAACAGCAAGATAATATCTTGGTGGATAAAGTGTGTTGATCACCACAGACAAAATTGAGGATACAACATAGAATAGAGAATTTGTCTCTGATGATGCTCTTGCCTCCTCTGACGTCCACATGTTATCCACATAAACACAGTACTTTACTACAGTACATACAGTAATATCAGTCGTAACAACACTATGTATGTAGTCGTGATTACCGTAACATGTGAGTGGCAAGATTGGATGACGTAACGTAACAATATCAGACTTCATCATTCTCAATAGTTTAGGTGGATCATGTAACATTTGGCGTTGCTTCATGTTTTATCAGATGATAAAATGATGGCTGGCTTAATGACCTTCACAAGTCAGTGGTCATTAAATCCCACACAGCAACCAACCACTCAGGATGACCAGGAGGGAGCCACCTGGTGCAGACCAAGTGTACCAGCCTGGTGGAGAGGATCAACTGCTCCACATCAGGATAAGAGCTGCTCAAGTTCTGTAGTGAGGGACACTCCAAGTGGCATGTGAAACTACCAGTCTTAGTTATAAACTACCGCCCGGCTGGCCGGTGGGTGGCTGTGGCCAACATGAACCCAGGGGCCACACACACCGCCCACTGACCTGACCACCACCACTGTGACCTACCACGTGTGGCATGTAGCTCATCCTTGGACAACATTAATCAAATACCTAGACAGAATTTTTATGTTAGATAAAAGACATTTCTTGATAGTAAACACAAGAAATGATGACGAAAGATAAGGGACGCTATTAGAGGTAAATATTTTGTTGGAATATGAAATACTCTTCCTCAAACTAGCTCCCTGTACTGTATTTTCTTTTACATACCCAAAGGAAAATATATTCTGTGGTTAATCAACATAAATGTTCATGTTTAACAGGTTTTCTATTTCTGATAGTATTTCACTGATTCGGGTTTAAAGACCTTAGTTCTGAACAACCATTATAATGCAACACAATACATATTTACCATAAATAAATCATTTATCACAATAACTATTATGTTTGTACCAGATTCTTTACGTCCTCAATCACGTTTGTTAATATATAAGGAATTTTTCCACCACATTTCAATACATAACATATATCTACACGTGTGGAAATATATGTATATGTTTTTATAAATTTTTCTTTGGCTTTTATAATTAAGGTGTAAGATATCCGTCTGAAGTAAATACTAGATAATATTATAGGTTATGTGTGTGTGTGTGTGTGAGTGTGTGTGTGTGTGTGTGTGTGTGAATGCACACAGGAGTGAAAACATATTTTACACTTACAAGGTTAAAAGACGGGGCAACACGAGTGTACAAATCCTTCCTCAAAAGACTCACGTGATAATGATTAAAGTAGTACACACACACATACACACACACACACACACACACACACACACACACACACACACACACACACAGAGCGGCGCCTTCAATTTTTGATGTAGATTGATTTCCTATCTTAGTTTCGTCTACGGAATTCTACATCTTCAGTTCAGCACACCATTGTGGTAATGAAGGGAAAGTCACCACATTCATAAGCCGAGTGCACGTAGCTTATCCCACCTCGTTAGAGAGAAAACTTACCTGTATTTGAATTAATGAACGGGAACAGAGAAGACAAAATTTTTTTACACATTTATTATACAACTGTACAATTTATATTATATACATTACCACATTTCCTGCACTTTCCATCACAAATTTGCTGAGGTCATAACCTTGTACTTACCATTACCTTACAACCTTAAGGATGGTGGTCTACAACACCTCTAGATTGATGGAGAAAACGAAAAGTTTCGTTTTACTATTAAGACCACAGAAATACGGTAATTCCACTTCACTACCACTAACTATTAGTTATTTTACTTGTTGATTTTCACGGCTAAGATTTTCATCCTGTGAACGAAGCCATACAATAATCGTCCTTATCTACTCTGAGCATTGGATAGCCTCCTGATGATCAAGGTTGCTGTTTTGGTTTCCGTTTCCCTTGTTACTGCTGCGTCTCACTGCACACCTTACATGAGTGCCTTCCACAGTATTAGGGACAGCTGCTGGGCCTCACTGTAGCTACTTCTGGGACGGTTGCCAATCTTCCTCGTATTCTCTCATGACCACAGCGCCAAACCGACTCCCGCCATCAGGCCGAAACGCACAAACATTTCTGACAAAATTGAGACAAACGCTTTCGCGTCAGTTTTGACACCAAGTGAATTTATACGACAATTACGTTCAAGATGCTTGGTTTTTCGTTCATGGATTGAACAGAAGCAACCAACGATGGTTGCTACTGCCCAATCCATGAAGTCCCCCCCACCACGGAAAGGTAACCAAGCTTCGGGGGGGATGGGTGTTTACCCTGACGCCAACGGAGAAACTCAGTATTAGTGCAGAGATCTTTTCCTCGGTAAAGAAAGTGTAGCCGGACTCCGCCCTCATGAGGTTACTGCACGACACCAAAGATCACCCTTTGGTAGGCTGTGCTATAGGCAGCACAGCTCCGTCAAAGATCTCACTTCATAAGTGAACTTATATAGATTCCTTTTTGAACATTTTGTCTTGTCTATAAGGAACTCATCAGTTCTTCTCCAGTGAAAGCAAAAAATCATCGAGAAATTCATTTGCTTCCTCAATACCAGGATCTAGTGGCTCTGTGTGGGGGACGGGGCTGGTGGGCTGTGTGTCTGGCTGTGTCTGGGGAGCGGGGCTGGTGGTCTCTGTGACTGGCTGTGTCTGGGGAGCGGGGCTGGTGGTCTCTGTGACTTGCTGTGTCTGGAGAGCGGGGCTGGTGGTCTCTGTGACTTGCTGTGTCTGGGAAGCTGGGCTGGTGGTCTCTGTGACTGGCTGTGTCTGGAGATCAGGGAAAGTCTTGGGTATAAATTTCAATATACTGTGAGCGATATCGTCTCTCAACCGATTCCTCTCGATCTTCTCTTGCACGGCCTTCATGATACGTTTGGGCGGCTTTCTCCATTTTCTTTGCATTTCAGTTGGTGATCCTGCGCCATCGAGCCACATGATACCAGAATAGTATCGTTCCTGTTTCCCAACGGGTCCAATCTTGGTGTCACACATGATGCCGAGTGAACCCAAATGGCGGCCGATGTTTACGTTGGAAGCCACGGGCTCGTTATGTATCTTGCAGTAACTTTCATACCGTTGCTGCAGCTCTTTCCTGCTGATAAGGTACCGCTTCATAGTAATAGTCTTTCCCTTCATTTGAACGAAGGTATTCATGAAACTAACAAAGGAAGCCTTTCCTTTGTAATCCCGTTTGTAGTAACAGAAAGCCATTGAAGACGTGGATTGGGTCAGGCGAAGTTACACAGACTAACAAGATAGTCCTCTAATCAATGGTCCTGTATCAGCACTGAACTCGAAATACGTCAGAACGACAATTTCAACCCAGGGCTGGAGGGCCAATTGATGATATTCTCACGTCTTGCTCAACCAAGTAACCTCGGTTAGACCTTGTTTATATTTAAATATAGTAAAGCTAATATAGTGAAGCTTGATGATTCTATTCATATGTAAGTTGCAATGTAGTTTATATATATATATATATATATATATATATATATATATATATATATATATATATATATATATATATATATATATATATATATATATATATATATATATATATATATATATATATATATATATATATATATATATATATATATATATATATTTTTATATATTTCAATAATGGATGGAACTTGGCTCCTAAGGTGATTTTCTTCTTGGAGTGGGACCTCCAGCCATTCTGTCCACCTTTTCCCTTTCTAGACATGTGGTGGTGCATTGGGTAGTGTGGCAACCTTCGTCTTCATCTTTTTGGGTGCAGGCTTGCAAACCTCGTGGAGTAGTTGTGGGGTTTGCTTCTTTGCTGCACCCGACATAGCCATCTGGGCGTAGCTATCTACCCGGGCTGGTGGGTCAGCCAGCATAGCTACACGCTCACTCGATACCTGGGCTGGTGGACGAGCAGCCTTCCTTTCTTCCATGGCTACAGTCTGCCTAACGACCTGGGGTTGTGGAGCAGCCATCCTTACTACCACCCAGGTTGGTTGGGCAGCCTTCTTTCGTTTCTTTGCTACACCCTTCTGGTTGGGCTGGTTGGGCAACCTTCTTTTTCCTCTTCTTCCATACAACCTGCCAACCGAATTCGTCTGCTGGTGGGTCCGTTTCTTTCATGGATACAACCTCTGTAGCCACTTGGGCTGGCCGGTCAACCTTCGGTTGTAGGTAAAAGTATATATATAGAATAATGTGGTTATCATCAGCAGCCAGAGGCCATTCCTCCCTCCTTGCCTGCAGAGTTCTTGATTTTCTGGAAAGTTCTACGAGATTCTGGTAAGATAAATACCATTGAGAGGACGTTGTTAGGGGACAGTCAGGTTCAGTTTAGAGTTGGTTGTGGGATGGTCCTTTTACTGTGTCGTATCAGCCAGATGGGTATTTCTTTTCACAGTTTTCGTTAAAGTTTGTTTTCTAGAGGCATAATCTAGAGCACTATTTTCCATATGTTTATCATTTTTCTTGTTATAGTTTCATTATGATCATTAGTTTTGTTATTGTTGACTTTCAGATATTTGATGTTATGTTTGTGATTCCCGTGGAAGCGTCTGACATCTTGCTAGAAGACTTTCTGGTCACAATATTTCTGCACTGGGGAGTTGATCGTATTCTTTTATTGCAGGTTTTGTTATTATCTTGCTTTACATTAAGGTCTACTGGAGGTTTTCCCAATGCTGGTTGAACATATGTCCAGCAACAGGAGATGGCGTAAGATACAGTATTGATGAAACTTATCTATCAATATACCTATCTAAATATCGCTCTATCAATCTATCAATCTAACTATGTATCTATCTATCTATCTTTATCTGAAAGTCAACAATAATGAAATCATTGATATATGAAGTATAACAACGTCCTCTCAATGGCAATTATCTCACCAGAATCTTCTAGAACCTTCCAGAAAACTATGAACTCTGCAGGCAAGGAGGGAGGAATGGTCTCCGGCTATTGATAAAACCATATTATTCCATATATATGTTTATATATACATATTTATGTATATATATGAATGTATATATAACGTACAGAATAATGCGGCCATCATCAGTATCGAAGAAAACTGAAAAGATGAGGTCCCACCGAGATTCGAACTCGGATTGCTGGATCCAAAGTCCAGAGTGCTAACCCTTACACCATGGGACCTGATAAGAAAAGATGTGATTTCATCTAAATGTTTTACATATAATCAACCAGAGGCCATTCCTCCCTCCCTGCCTGCAGGGTTCAAGGTTTTCTAGAAGGTTCTCGAAGATTCTGGGTAGGAACTGCCATTGAGAGGACGTAGTTATACGTATCATTAATGATATTATTGTTGACTTTCTGATTTAGAAGGGTAGATAGATAGATAGATAGATAGATAGATAGGTAAAAAACAGATATTAGATAGATCGATAGATACGTAAGGCTGTATATGTCAATTTTCACAGAAATCATTGATATCTGCGTTATTCTGCAAGAAATACATGTACATGGATGTAGTGATAATATGGGTTAGGTATAAGACCAGTCGTGTTGAGGTTGTAGTGAATGTGACCATTGACTTCAACCTTAATGGTGTAGTGAAGATAAAGTTGTAGTGAAGATAAATCTTGAAGTGACTCATAAGGTTGTTGTGAGTACAAGGATGCATCGTAAATGAGTACTTCCTACCTGAAAGTCAACAATTACAAAATTGATCAAGTATAACAACATCCTCGGACAACCAACTACAAACACCAACCATAGAGTGAACCTGACTGTCACCTAACGACGACCTCTCAAAGGTAATGATCTTACCAGAATCTTCGAGAACCTTCTAGAAAACCTTGAACCCTGCAGGCAGGGAGGGAGGAATGGCCTCTGGTTGATTATATGTAAAACATTTAGATGAAATCACATCTTTTCTTATCAGGTCCCATGGTGTAAGGGTTAGCACTCTGGACTCTGGATCCAGCAATCCGAGTTCGAATCTCGTTGGGACCTCACCTTTTCAGTTTTCTTAGAAACTGATGATGGAACTGAGCCATATAGTTGACCTTCGATGGACATATATTTCTTACGGCCCACCATTTTATTTAAGTATGAAGATCTCACGGCAGAGAGGAAACGTGTGATATTCAAAATCAAAAGCCGCAATTGCCCTCATGGTAATGGTCGACATGTTTGCAGACAGATGACACAGACATGTGAGAAGTTAGACAAATATGGACGTTCCTGGTTGCTGTATAGCCTAGGTTTATTATCACTTGTAATGAAGGAGAAATGTTGCACATTATTCCACACCTTTTTATTTAGGCTAGGTTAGGCTAGGATGACTAGGTCCATAACGTAACAGAGCTGGGAAGTGCATCATATCGGATCTGTATTTGTGCAAAATGGCGCAAGTTTGTGGAAGTGATTTACGCAATGCCGGAGAGAATCCACCTCCACCAGAAATAATGTCTCAGACCATACAATATCTGCTGTTGGACGAGCAGGGGACATTAGACCAATATATTCCTGTAGTTTACTGCTCTTCCCAAACACGCAGCAAGACATTCGTAAAAGCGTTAAACTGAACTTTTCCATCGGTTTTCATATCTTTAATTACTTACACCAGTTCCAACAGATGGAAAAAATCATTTGAAAAATCAGAAATTATTTGCCTATAAAAAGCATTTTGATCGATCGTACCAAATATTCAATTATTTATGTACCCGACAAAATATTCAGTCACTCCTATATCCGACATTTTTCCTGCTGGCTGGTGCCGTTAAAGTCATATGGTAATTTACCGCAATTAGATTATAGATATATTCATCTATATGGAATGGCTCAGCGTGAAGAAACATATATATTTTCACTAAATCCTCCTCTTCACTACACTCCCATCTTCACTACATAGTTCTAACACAACATCTTGACTACACCATTGTATGACCACATTATCATATCATTGTGTTCTTATCTTCACCACAGCCTCGGCAAAATTGATGTTTTCTTTACACATCAGGGTAGATGGCCATCTTTATGATGACAGAGAACACACATAACATATTAAACCACTTATCTTTAGTCACTTTAATCTAATTTCTGCTGATAAAAACGAATTATAATGACAATCCTTGTGTTCTGTGATGGGACATTGTACGGGTGAAGGAACTGTTGTCAGGCACATGTATTAAACTATTGAGAAATAAACTTAACTGTATTAAAGTATTGACTTCACTATATTAGACTTCTCTATATTAAGCTATGCTAGGATATGATCAGTTCCCAGGTTATATAAGGGCGGGAGCCGGGACCGAGAGCATCATTTGAGCTGTGACCTCTGTCGAGTGAACATCTCTGCTCCGCCTTGCAAGCTCCCTCAACCTTTCCTCGAACACTTCAATATAATAATGTTCACCATGGAGGTAGGACGATCCTCCTTTGTCCAGGAGATGGAATTTGAATATGTCCATGTATTTGACATGGGCTATGGCTGTGTGGACATGGAAGTGGAATATCCAGACGTGGAAGTGATGGATGGAGTGGAATTTGGCTGTGTGGATATGGAGGTGGAATACCCAGACGTTGAAGAGATGGATGGAGTGGAATTGATGGAATACCCGGACGTGGAAGTCATGGATGGAGTGGAATTTGGCTGTGTGGATATGGAGGTGGAATACCCAGAAGTGGAATTGGAGGAAATGGAATATGGGTGAAGCTGGTATGAACGCCATATGGATTTGGTGAAGGTTGACCTCGTAATGTTTTGACGTAAAATAGGTCAACCACTGTGACCATGTGGCGGGGAGGGCCACATCCACCAACCACGAAGCGAGCCCCACCACGGAGAAGTATCCTGGCTGCATCCACGTACGAGAACCACCGCGGGATTGCCGTCATCCGGTTCTCCTGCTATGCCTCCTACAAGAAGGCACTTCTTGCCGACGTGACACCACTCTCCGTCAACGGTCGCTGTGCAAAAGTGAAACCTCACCGTCCCACTGATGCTGACCAAGTGACCTCGCCCACTCAAGTGGCACTGCAGCCCACACTCCCTACCAGACCCACCATCCATGAGGAAATGCAGCCCACCACACTTGTCAGGCCCACCTTCAGGGAGACATGGCAGGTCTCAAGACCTGTCAGGCCCACCATTCAAGACCGACTTGGTCCCCCAACACATGTCAGGCCCAGCGTTCTAGATCGACTGGGACCAATAACACATGACATGTCCTACGTTACAGACCGACTGCACTCCGCACCACGTACGGCCGTTAAAAGGCGTGTCGAGATGACTCACGCTCCCCGTGCCAAAAGATTCAGTTTGTGAGGAACCTGAGTTCTTTCTTCCTGCTGGTGCTGCAGGAGAACACGGCCCTAGAGTGGACACTGGAGGTGTGTTTGTGTTTGTGTTTGGGTTATCACTGAGGAACCAACACCAAGATAACTTTAGTTTCGCCCCGCCAAGGATAACGTTAATCTGGCGGAAGTCTGGCTTTCTCCCAGTAGTGGATGGCACATAATATCTACATAGGGACGTTGAAAAACAAAGAAAGAAAAAAATGGGAACATTATCCCGCCAAAAAAAATACATAAATTTACGGGGATAATTTCCTTCGTCTTCAAAGAAAAAATGAAACTCTTCCGACGCTACCGTGCCTTCCATAAAGCAACCCTCAAAGAAATCACTTTCTACACAATGCGCAAGGATTCGGTTAGCCAATCTTCATATGACTGGGGCTATTCTTCCCTCTGATTGATTCATTTTTCAAGATTAAGGAAAGTTATAATAAAAATATTGTATTGAGTTTCTCCGTTGGCGTCAGGGTAAACACCCATCCCCCCCGAAGCTTGGTTACCTTTCCGTGGTGGGGGGGACTTCATGGATTGGGCAGTAGCAACCATCGTTGGTTGCTTCTGTTCAATCCATGAACGAAAAACCAAGCATCTTGAACGTAATTGTCGTATAAATTCACTTGGTGTCAAAACTGACGCGAAAGCGGTTGTCTCAATTTTGTCAGAAATGTTTGTGCGTTTCGGCCTGATGGCGGGAGTCGGTTTGGCGCTGTGGTCATGAGGGAATACGAGGAAGATTGGCAACCGTCCCAGAAGTAGCTACAGTGAGGCCCAGCAGCTGTCCCTAATACTGTGGAAGGCACTCATGTAAGGTGTGCAGAGTGAGGCGCACCAGTAACAAGGGAAACGGACAACCAAAACAGCAATCTTGATCATCAGGAGGCTATCCAATGCTCAGAGTAGATAAGGACGATTATTGTATGGCTTCGCTCAGAGGATGAAAATCTTAGCCGTGAAAATCAACACGTAAAATAACTAGTAGTTAGTGGTAGTGAAGTGGAATTACCGCATTTCTGTGGTCTTAATAGTAAAACGAAACTTTTCGTTTTCTCCATCAATCTAGAGGTGTTGTAGACCACCATCCTTAAGGTTGTAAGGTAATGGTAACTACAAGGTTATGACCTCAGCAAATTTGTGATGGAAATTGCAGGAAATGTGATACTGTATATGATATAAATTATATAGTTGTATAATAAATGTGTATTAGAATTTTGTCTTATCTTTGCCCGTTCTTTAATTCAAATACAGGTAAGTTTTCTTTCTAACGAGGTGGGATAAGCTACGTGCACTCGGCTTATGAATGTGGTGACTTTCCCTTCATTACCACAATGGTATGCTGAACTGAAGACGTTGAATTTCGTAGACGAAACTAAGATGGGAAATCAATCTACATCAAAAATTGAACGTATGCATCTTTAGGTGGACATAAAACAAACGGACAGAGGAGCACACTGGAGCAAATGAATACCAATATCACCACTTAAAGTAGGCCTTTCAAGTAGTTGTGGCTTTAAAGCAAACTTTTTCTAGCCAAGGTTTAGTTAGCACCTAAACTAACCCCCACGACCTTACCTTAAGAAATATTTTCAGAAGGTACTGTCTGAACATATTTCTAAGGTAAAGTCATTTAGGTTTGGTTTAGATGCTACCCTAACCTAGGCTAGAAAAAGTTTCCTTTGCTTCAGAGCCCCAACTACGTAGACGGGCTACTGTTGATATTAAACAGTGACAGGAAGATGATAAAACTGAGATGAAATGAATAAAAAAGATAGAATGGGTCAGTTGAAAGTTGAAGTATTTGCTAGATACAATTTTTGACAGATCCAAATGCATCCTAAATTCAGTCACTTAAATCACAATGCTGAATATTGTTTTAATTGTTGGAACTAGTTACAGGAAGTAAGAATATCAAGCTTAAAGGGATGCCATTACAATAACTTCACATACCTGTATAGGATCTCTTAAACTTCTTTTCCCTAAAGCTGAATGGATTTAAGTCGTTTAATCTGCTTTCTGAATTTGTTTCTCAGTCCAGTAATCATCTTTGGAGATTACCTCAGTAATTTCTCCATTCAATGTCTTCCTTTTCAAATTAGTTGACGATCACAGCAGTACAATATCCAAGCTGGTATGGCTATGTTTTGGGAAGGCGAGAGGTCAGGTTATGCAAGAATGTTAGAAATGACTTCCATCAGTTTCTACCCTATCTACTCTAAATATTTTGGGTTATTACAACTTAGAGATTTATGAGTACATAATACAATGTAGTTATCTTGGCAAGATATCCAACATGAGATTATAGTCATAATAACAATATAGTCACAAGGTCAATATATAGTCACCGGAATATTATATTTATCATGATAATGTATGACTTATGACAAAATATGCATGATTAAAAAATGACAATATAGCACCTACAAAAAATATCACATTGCTAATATAGCCAAGGTGACGATATATACATGATAGTACTGTAACGAAAATAAGAATATAGCCAAAATGACAATATGTTCATAATGACGATACTGCCACTATGTATATATATTCTCCATGACACTATAGCTACACTGACAGTAAAGCTATCTTCACAAAAGCGTAAAATTGAAAATACAGCAAACGACAATATAGCCACCATGACAATACAGCCATCTTGACAATAAAGTCACGTTATAAATCAATCGCCAGGACATTAGAAACGCGTTGAGAGTAATTTACAGACTTTATAGATATCATGAAAATATAGCCTCCATGTCAATATATTTGCTATGACAATTTAGCCATTATGATAATACAGTCACGTCGACAATGTATTCACTATGACAATAAAACTACCATGATCATATAACTGATATGACAATACAGTCAAAGGAAAAATATAGAAACATTCAACTTATATTCACAAAGGCAATATAACCATCTGACAATATAGATAGTGTAAATAAATAGTCGTTTTCGGATCATAGCAAACATATAGACTCCAGGACAATATAGTCTCTGTGAAAGAACAGTGACTCAAACAGGATTTATCATTATAATATAGTCATAACTTTATAGCTGTCATGTGATTGTAGTCAACATGACAAAATTATCACAATGAAATAAAACGGTATTACAATATAGTTACCATAATTATACACCAATCATGATTATATAATCAGCAGGTTGACATAAACAATATCACAGTGTAAAAACCATGACAATTTAAGTGACATGATGAGATGATATTCATTCACTTACACTTACAATACCAAATAAGCCGCCATGAGAATATTATTATCATGATAATATAATCACAACAATATTGTAGCTAATAACAAAATATATCCCGAACGACAAAATTAACCATAGCAATATAACCATCAAGTTGATATAGCGACCAAGATAATGAAGCCAGGACGGCATTATATTGAAAATAACAATACAGCCACCATGCCAATGTCTTCACCATGACAATGTAGCTACCATGAAAATATAGTAACCTTGACTATGTAGCTACCATGATAAAATATTTGAATCGAAAAATATCCACAACAAGAGTTTAGCTGCTAAAACACGATATCACCTTTCCAATATCGCCAAAATGTTATTATTACCATCATGACAATATACCGCCAGAAAAGAAATATATATACCCACTACTTGACAATATAGCTATTCTAACAATACTGCCAACATGAAAAGACATTCACTTCCTTGTTATATAACGAAAATGACAAATAGCCATCATGGCAATATAGTGACCTAACAATACAGCCACCATGGTAATATAGTTACCATAACAATGTAATCTTAATGACAATATAGCCAACATGACTATATAGTCACGATGACAATACAACCATCGTGACAATACAGATAACATGACAGTACCGTCTCTAAGACAATATTGCCATCAATTCAACAAATTAAATGACAATATAGATATTATGGCAACACAGTCACCATGACAATATACTCAGAAATGCATTATAATCGCCATAATAAAATTATCCTACCATGAAAATGTAGCCACCTTACCATTTTGGTTTCCATTACAATGTAGCCACAGTAATAAAAGATTTACCAAGACAATACTGAAACCATAACAATATAGCATATCATGGCAATGTAGTCAACTGATAATTTAATCAAAATGACAATTTCTCTTTTATAATGGCATATCCTGAAGGGCAATATCAACACCATTAAAAAAGCTTCAATTAAAATAAAGTCACTATGACATTATAGATATCATGATAGAAAATCACTATGACAATATAGTCATAATGGCAATATAGCCACTATGACATTATAGTCATAATGACAATATAGTTGCTGTGACAATATTGTCATCATGATAATATAATTATCATAATGATATATTGCTTATGACAAATTATGCATGAGTTAAATAATGACAATATATCACCTATAGATAAAGATCACCTTGCCAATATAGCTAAGGTGACGATATATACATCATAGCAATGTAACTAAAATGAAAAGATAGCCAAAATGACGGTTTGTTCATAATGACAATACTGCCACTATGAAAATATGTTGCCCAACTGCCACTATGAAAATATGTTCCCCAACTGCCACTATGAAAATATGTTCCCCAATTGCCACTATGAAAATATGTTCCCCAACTGCCACTATGAAAATATGTTGCCCAACTGCCACTATGAAAATATGTTCCCCAACTGCCACTATGAAAATATGTTCCCCATGACACTATAGCTACACTGACAATAAAGCCATATTCACATAAGAGTAACATTGAAAATACAGCTACATTGTTATGGTGACGATATTGGCATGGTGGCTCTATTGTTATTTCAATATAATGCCATCCTAACTACATTATCTTGTTCGCTATATTTACTTGCTGGCTATATTGATGTGATTGATTTTGTCGTTGGGAATATATTATGTCATTAACTATAATTTTGTTTTAATCATATGATCATAATAATAATATTATCATCGCGGCTTATTTGGTAATGTGAGTGCAAGTGTATGGATGTCTTATCATTGTAAGACTCACGCACACTTCCATTAATTTTTCATTAGGTATTTGTTATTATCATTTTACTGTGAGTTACATAGAGTTAGATGCATGTTGCCACGGGCTCACTGTTCCCACGGGCTACTGTTAATCAGGATGTTTGAACACGTAAGAGCTGATCTGTTATTTGAACACGTTGTTGAATGGGTGTTGACGGACTCCCATATAACCGCTGTCAGTGTGACCTGAGGGGACACACTGGCCAGCATCGTCACACTGTTCACTAGAGTGTGTCGTAGTGTGTCATAGGACTATAGCCCAGAGTACTACAGATGGACGTACACGTTTTGTTGTAATAAATCTACAAAGGCCGCCTGATCTTCATTTAGTACCACAGACGAAGAAGACATGATTTCCTTCCTCTCAACTCAACCTTACAAATGGTGGCAGTGACGTAAGAACCCACGTGACCACACACGACCGTCACATCTACTTCATATTTCTACGTCTGGTGTTGCCAGCAGTCATACAAGCCTACCTGACACAGTCCTGGTGCTCCCTCCTGTGGACGTTAAGGGCGGAAACCACGGCCGGCTACGTGCTCCATCACCCGTACCTCAGTGCCTTGAAGATACGTCTTTATTGCATTGCTGACATCTGCCGCTTGCAAGGACATCAAGACAGCGCCACCGCCGTGCAGTGTTGTCATCACATCCAGACGTGTCAAGCAAGGTCAGCCATCCTGCCAACACCAACGTGGAGGTCATCTTGTCAACCGCTCCAGAGACGCGTCATCATCAGCCGTGGCGACATCCCAGACGTCAGCATCGCGTGGTCCAGCCCTTGTCGCTCACTCAACTTTCCTGCTAGCGAGTCGCTACTCTGCACACATCTTCACCTCGCTACACCCAGCGAGCCGCTACTCTGCACACATCTTCACCTCGCTACACCCAGCGAGTCGCTACTCTGCACACATCTTCACCTCGCTACACCCAGCGAGCCGCTACTCTGCACACGTCTTCATCTCGCTACACTCAGCGAGCCGCTACTCTGCACACATCTTCACCTCGCTACACCCAGCGAGCCGCTACCCTGCACACATCTCCACCTCGCTACACCCAAGACGCCTTCGTAAGCAAATCTCCCATTCAGATAAGAACTGTGTCAAAATGGTTCACTCTGTGAGGTATGCTCCTTTTGTGTGTTACTAGTTCTTAGTCTATAAATATAAACATTTATATATTTTGGGTAATATGATTATTCATCTTTGTAGTTTAGCAAATTAATCTAAGTTTTCAGTTATTCTTGCATATATTCTTTCTTATGTTTTCATACATTGGTACTATTCATTTTAGTTATGATTACTTTCATATATAGAGTCCATTACTGATATGTTATACTATTATGTGCACCTCTCATATACAGAGTCTTGTATTCATATGTTATACTGTTATGCCAGCCTTTTATTGCCTCTATTTCATTACAGTATTTTCAAATGATATTCATGTTGTGTATTTTGTATTAAGTCAATAGTGTTAATTATATCTTAGATATTTTGGGGGGCTATTAATTACACACTTTATGTAAGATTGTATTACAAGTCCGATGAAATTCCACGCGGTAATCGTAAAGGTTCATATGTACTCAGGAATTTACCTAGAATCCCTTATTATAAACGGAACCAGCCTTCTAAAATGGCGACGTCACACAAAGTTGTTTTGACAGATTCTGGTGACACAGATGACCCCCAGAAACCTTCTCACACGTTACCACACCCACACCCACCTCCCCCGCCACATCACAAAAACTCCTTCACTAAAAACCGTTGTAACACTAAAACAAGCTAGGGAACCACACGAGTTATTTGATTGTAAACTGTCAAATTTTGATCGGTGGATTAGAAATGCAGAGGACATTGTTGAACATAATGGTGGTTCAGGAGACAGAGCGCTTATATCGGCTGCTAAAAAAGCGTCATTGATTTCAACAAGCCTAACAATTAAGCTAGGGTTGTCTATGACTCAGATGACATTGGAAACTGTACATCTTGGGAGGAACTTAAAACGTTGTTTACATCAGGTTGTGAGGAATCATTCTCAGATAGTTTACTACACGTCCTTTTACGTGCTCTTAACACAACATACTTGGATGATACGTCAGTCCCTGATCACTGGAGTACCTTACATGGAAGAATGAGATTAGTTAGGCAGGCTTATGAATCCTTACCCTGGATATCGGCCATGATGAATCCTGAAACTCATGTGCAAACACTCATGCGATTATTACACATAACCTTCATTCTCAATGACCTGACCTCCAGACGTAAGACGACGGTTACTTAATGAAGACATCGACCCATCATTGTGGGTCAGTAACGAAAGTATTGAGTTACACTCAAAAGAAAGTTGTATATTATTACACCAAGACACTGGGGAGGGTGTCGGCTTCCCAAAGTGTGACGTAACATTCTAGTGGTCAACACAATCATTCTTCTCATGGTCAAATACAGCGATTCAGTGATGACAAACACTCACATAAAGTGACGTGCTTCCGGTGTGGCCAACCAGGACATAAAGCGAATGTGTGTCCTTACACATGGGACTCATTCTCACGTGAGCCTCGACCAGAACAACAAACGCAGTCAACGACCCATGTCATCACAGCCTCGGTCGTCACAATTCTGCCGACCTAGTCATGATTTCCTCCAGTCAGACATCAGGCTGACCTTCACCCGCTCGCGCCCAACACCACCAAGCAGGTGTTCATATCATAGCAACGCTAGACACACTTCAGCGGAATGTCGAGCATTAGCTAGACAGACGTCACCTAACACAGGTTCATCATGTCATTATCAACAATGACAATCTCTCGCTCATGACAAGACTCCATCACATAAGGAACTCTTAAGACATTTTCGTTCTTCGCCATTTTCTCACATTACAAGTTTCGATTTACTGTGTTCTTTCCAGGATAAGCCAATCACAATATTTCTAGACAGAAGCACGGAAGCAGATGTCATTCATTGTGATTTTATTCAACCATTAATGGGGCGCACTGGACTTGTTCAATGCTCGGACTTTTACCCATCCCTTCAAAGTATCTCAAATGAAAATCTCGACGTAAGGGGCACTATTAAAATGAACATTCACATAGGCGACTCAGTCATGACCGTCACCCCTTACATTGTTCGTGGTGTAACGTTTCCTGCTAACTTGTTACTAGGACGCCACTCTATGTGTGGCACAACATAAGATCTGTCCTATTTATCATGTGGTTTGTGTTGATAATACGTTCCTGCCATTGTCAGAGAAGAGTTCTCACTCAGTCAGAGTCATTAATACATCTGCTCCCACGTCCTGCTTCACGGTAGACAATACGCATCCTTTTTACTTTTCTACTCATCATTGCCCTGGTAAACTGAGAACCAACTTGAGTCTGCATAGTAACACATTAACGAAGGTTCCTCTCACTTTTTCGATCATGGATGAATGATCATGGACTGAGACATAGTCAGGGTGATCTGACACTAATAGTAGTTGCTGAACCTTCCTCACTAACTGTCAAAGGACTATGGATGGACGCCTCTATTCATGAGACCGCAGATGGAGAGGTCACCATATACATTGCCAATACGTGACCCCACTCCTGTCCGTCTCCGCAGAGGGACCAAGCTTGTGGAATTCTCCATTTTGAAGTCCAGAATTCAAGACGAGGAGTTGCATGAGTTTAACATCCTTCTAGTCTCACATTCCATTAACCCACCACCACCTACTCCTCCTACCCCAGACTCAGCAGTGCACGGCTCGAGTCAGCTCCCCACCATCACCCCTGACATGATATCCAAGGTAGGATTAACCAAACATGTTGACCAGTTAACAGACTTACTTAACCAGTCTAGGTCTACTATTGCCTTATCCGGAGAACCACTCGGTAGAACTCATTTGGATGTTCACATTATTAACTTAGAGAAAAACACACGTTCCATTGACGTCCCAGCCTACCGATTGCCACACGCACACAGAGACATAGCAAACAAACTTGTTCAGGACATGTTGAAAGATAAGGTCATAGAGGAATCACGATCACCATGGAATTCACCACATCTGATCGTTCCGAAAAAGGACGGAACTTTTAGACCTAGTCATAGATTTTAGAAAACTCAACAACAAGGTCACTTTGAAAGATGGTTTCCCATTACCAGTGGTATCAGAGCTTCTTCATAGCCTCGGTAACAATAAGGTATTTTCAACTTTGGATTTATTGAGTGGATTTTGGCAGATTCCCTTGTCAGAGGAAAGCCGCCCCCTGACTGTGTTCAGTACGCCAGATGGTCATTGGCAGTTCATATGCATCATGCCCTTCGGTCTTCATTCCTCACCGGTGATCACCTTCTCAAGGTTAATGACTAACATTTGTCGTCACATGTTGGGCAAAGATGTATTGGTTTATCTTGATGATATAATTGTCATGTCTCCAGATATTGCTTCTCATTTCAAAAGTCTTGAGAGAGTATTTCTACGACTTAAGGATGCGAACCTAAAGGTCAAGTTATCCAAATGTTCCTTTCTACAAACAAGAATTAATTACTTAGGTCACACCGTTGATGAAAACGGTATTCAACCTAATGCAGATAAAGTCAAAACAATTGTAGAATGGCCAGTCCCTTCCACAAGAGACAAGGTCAAATCCTTCCTTAGTTCAGCAAGATATTATCGAAGATTTATCGCTATTTTCGCGAAGATCACAAACCCCCTCACTTCATTTCTGAAACAGGGAGTTACATTCCAGTGGTCTACAGTGCATTCAGCTTATTCAAACAATACTTGATCGAGTCGCCTATCCTTCGATTTCCGAACTTTGAGAAACCCTTCGTTTTGCACACAACAGACGCCTGTAAACAGGGTCTTGAAGCTGTACTTATGCAGGAGTCAAATAGGGGTAGATTTTTTCCCATAGCTTATGCGAGCCGTACATGTTCGAGGAAGGAATCGAAATACTCAATAACAGAATTGGAAGGCCTTACAGTTGTTTGGGCACTCAAACACTTTAAGGAATACATATATGGTTACCCTATTACAGTTTATACAGATCACAGAGCATTGTTAGGTATTTTTCAAAGACAAGATCCTACAGGAAAGTTTCAGAGGTGGTTTTTAACTACACAAACATTTGACCCAGATTTTCGTTTTGTTTCGGGTTCATCCAATGTAGTTGCAGACGCACTCTCCCGCAGAGTGGGTACAGTCACTGTAGATAATAGCCCCGTAGATTTTGATGTAGAAAGGTTGACACGACATCAACGAGATGACCTAGTCTGGGGTTCTGTCATAGAATACCTAGAGGGTTTAAGATCTTCATTGGATGCTAAAACAGTTGTTCCAGTCAGAGAATTGTATTTAGCACAGTGAGGGAGTCTTGTGCAGGGACGGGATATTAGGAGTGCTCGCCCGTGTTGTTAAACAAACAATAATTCCAACAGCATTAGTACAGGATTTCTAGAAGTTAGCACATGATTCACCGCAGGCCGCACACCCAGGCCACACACCCAGGCCGCACACCCAGGTGCAGATAATGCTATAAGCAAACTCGTTTGAGGTATTTCTGGCTAAGAATGCAGAAAAACATTTCAGATCATATTTTGAGGTTCCAAACATGTAACACATACAAGGGAAGTCCCACTACTCCGCAGACTGTGTCGAAATATCCTTTACCTTCATACCCATGGGAAAGAGTTCATATGGACATATTAGGAGGTTTTCCTAGGTCCATGGCAGGCTACAGATACATCTTAGTAATTACTGATGCCTTCAAGAGATATTGTGAATTAGTTCCAGTTCAAATTAAAGACGCAGCTACGGTCGCTAAGGCGGTCAAAAAACATATCTTAGACAGGCATAATGCGCCGAAGATTTTAGTCACAGATAATGGTGGGGAATTTAATAACTCATTATTAGAAGAACTCTGTAAATTGTATAACATAAGTAAATGTAATATAATGGCACAACACCCAGCCTCGAATGGCCTGGCAGAAATGTTGAACCGTAAGATCCTCCAGTGTCTTCCCACCAACATTAATTTTGATCATGATGAATGGAGTGAGTACCTGTCTGATGTCCGATGTTCATTAAATTCAGCTTATCATAAGTCAATTGGAGACACACCCTTCCACGCCTTACACGGCTTTGATAAAGTGTTGCCGTATGACATAATAGCGTCCCCTCCTTCATGTCCAGCGGTCCAGAGATCAGTTGTAGCGGAAAAATATCGCACGACTCAATTGATTCATCAAAGGATCAAGGAAAATCTAGTTGAAGCCACTACAACCTTCACGGATCAGGCTAATAAATCGACCAAACCATTAACGGTGGCTCCCGGACTCTTGGTAATGGTGCAGGAATTTAACTCTACAAGTGAGGATCGTAAACTTGACCCAAAATGTTCTGGTCCCTATAGAGTCTTAGCTCATTTAAAGGACATAAGTTTAGGGTTCGACATCTAAATACAAGTGACATTCGTGAAGAACATGAGGACCACTTGAAAGTTGTACATTATTGTGAACATGATCATCATCATCATCCCGGTCCCACACCAGACAACACTCCTCAACCTCCAAACAATGTAAGCCAACCACCTTCTACCACTGTTCAGTCTGTCCCCACACCATCACCCTCACATCACCACCACCCTCACATCACCATCACCCTCACAACACCACCACACACACATCAGTATTCATTAAAACTTCGCCTTTAAGAAGTTGCTAAGTTTATCATTTTCCAGGTTCTTCCTTCTCATGTCCTTATGGTGTCTTCCTGTATATGACACCATGGCAGTTCCAGGCGCCCTTCTCACGACTCCCCGCGGGGTCCACATCGTGAGGGACACAGTTAAGTTGGGCCTGGAGGGTCTACCCTACACTTACGATCATTTACTGAAACTACTGGAGGCCGTACCTCGCTTACGGTCTACCCTACTCAAGTTTTACACCAGTGCGTCCATCAGATACTCTAGTGTTGCTCCTCCTCCAACTTTGTTAAACCAGTGGACCTAGAAACTGAATAGTACCTGTGTGATTCTGTATGACATAATACAAGACACTGAATCTTCAGTAAATACTAACGCCAGGATCAACACGAAAAAGTAAAGAGAAGCAAAAGAACTTTGCTTAATTTTGTAGGTTCCCTCCAATCATACTAGTTTGGTCATGATGATGAGGAATGATGATAGAAAAGTCCCTTCCAAGGAAGAGCGGGAAAAGAGAGGGGGGGAAGAGCAAGATTTGTTAGAGGAAATGAATTTTAGAGGGAGGAAAAGAGCCAGGACTTAACCCAGCTTGCATAAGAATAATCGAATAAGTAGGGCAGAGATAATAAGTGGAGGGCGAGTTTGTTTTCTTCTATTTGTTTTTTTATTGATATTCTTTTATTTTTCATTTATTTATTTATCTATTTATTTATTTATTTATTCATTTATCTATTTATCTATTTATTTTTCTTTTTAATAAGGATATAGGAGGAGATGAATCGTATCTCTGGCAGATGGAGACTGATTTTACCAAGGCGTTCCCCGCACGGACTTAGCAGCAAGATCTATAGTGGTTTTTAGTTTTTAATATATGGTCACTGGATGTTGTCCAGGTTGTATATTAAACATGTTACCTGGGTGGTCTATTCCTAGGAGATCGTTGAAGTAATCAATCCAGTGAGTATGATGTATTTGAAATCTCTCTACTTGTCTTTCAAACAATTTCTTCCAATAGATGTTTAGTGGAGGGATTCGTACTCTCTCGTGAAGTTCTGTGTTTCTGATGAACTCGTGCCATTTGATGTTAAAAGCCCAACGTAGAGCTTTGTTCTGAATGATTTGGAGTGCACGGATGTTGGATTTGGCTCTGAGTTCGAGAGCTGAAGGGGCATAAATGATAAATGGTCGTATTAATGCTTTGTAGAGGTGCAATTTGGTTTTGAATTGCACCTCTCTAAATCTATACAATTTCTCGAGCTCTGCTCTCGCAATAGCCGCTCTAGACTGTATATATCGGTTCATTCTCAGGTTTACATCATAACTTAGGCCCAGGACAGTGTTGGTGTTTGAGATGGGAATGTGTAAATGACGGTGTATACGGGAGTGTAGGTAGACATTAGTTATGTTGTATCTCTGACGTACGTTAAAGTAAGATATGTTGAATTTGGCAGGATTTGATTTAATACTCCATTTTAACTCCCAAAGCCAAACGTTGTCAATTTCCTGTTGGGTTCTGCTGATTAAGTGTGTGAGGGTTACGGCTCTGATCAGTTGAGTAATATCATCTGCATATTGGAGAGTGATGGAGTCCAGGTGTATAGGATTGGGAAGATCATTTGAGTAGAGTGTGTAGAGAGTGGGGGCCAGCACGGAGCCTTGAGATACACCGGCATTAAGGAAGAAGTAGTTTGAGTAAGTGTTTCTGTATTTGATTCGGGTTTTTCTGTTGCTATGATAGTTAGAAAGAAGTTTAATGGCGGGTCGTGGGAGTTGAAATTGGGTGGTTAGTTTGTACCTCAATCCATCGTGCCACACGGTGTCAAAGGCTTTTTCAACATCATTTGTGATGAAGGCGGTCATTTTGTGTGTCCGCGTGTTGTTATTAATGTAGTTAGTGATTATGTTGACTTCATCTTGTATGATGTTGACGAAAGCCAAACTGTTTGTGTGAGAGTATTTTGTATGTTAGGTGTTGTCTAAGTCTGTTGTTTAAGATTCTTTCAAATGTCTTCCCAATGGACTCAAGTAGGCTGATGGGTCTGTAGTTCACTGGGTCCCTATTGGATTTGTTGGGTTTAGGTATCATTGTGGTTGTTGCTGTTTTGAAGGCCGCGGTAAAATAGCCAGAGGCTAGTGCCGCGTTGAAGAGGAAGGCGATGGCTTTAATAGTGTTGTCAGGGAGATGTGTAAGTAGCTGGTAACCAATGCCTGAGTTACCTGGGGATACTTTGTGCGATTTGAAGAGGAGGAATTTGACCTCGCTCGATCTTATGGGAGTTGTGAGAAGGTGGTCATGTGAAGCGATTGGTCGTACGCCAGAGGGTGGGGATGGTGGGGGGTAGGGGGGGGGGGGGGGTTGAGGGTGAAAGATACCTTCCCAGTGTTTTTGAAAAATGTTCGCGATGTCTTGTGGGTTATGGTGTAGAGTGTTGTCGTCATTTAGCCGATTGAAGTCTGTTTTTGGTATTCCTTTGAGTTTCCGGGTTCTGCTCCAAAACTCTTGAGGAGATTTAATTCGGTGTTGTTCTGTTGTGGTGATGAGAGATTTCCAGTGTCTATTGTGGTCTTCTAGAAGGCTGTTGAGTGTGTGGTTTCGTAGTGATGGGAGGTCCCACCGTACTAGGCCCAAACGACGTCTGTTATGTTCAAAGCGTCGACGGTAGCACGAGAGAAGTCTTGTTGTTTTGGGAGAAAGGAAGAAGGAGTATCTTGAGGTAAATGAAGATGTTGGGATAGAGGCGTCAGCTGCCTGTGTGACTGTTCCATGTATATGTTCTATTTCTGTGTCTATTAGTGTTATTGGGTGATTTTCATAGAGTGTCGTGTAAGTGCAGTTGGAGAGAGTGTCTTTGAAGTTGTCCTAGTCTACTTTTTTGTAGTGGTAGTGTGAGGGTGATGGGACAAGGATAGGGTTAGACGAGAGATGAAGAAAGATAGGGATGTGGTCGGAACCACACAGTGGTCCTGGAGACAAGAAATTATGAAGATTATTACTGGCTCTGTTGGAGAAGACAAGGTCAGGTCTGCCTTTTCCTCCTTGGCCAGTGAAGACAGTGTGGAAGTAAGGTCCTAGGAAGTTAAGACGTTTGTAAGAGTATAAAGCGAATAAGTCATCACCATGAGAATTGCTTCTGCTGTGGTGGAAGGTTCTGTGTTGGGCGTTGAGGTCAGCTAGAAGGTAGACTGGGATATGTGTGTAATTGAATACTGTGTAGAGATCATGGAGTGGAATGGAAGTGTTGGGTCGAGAGTATGTAGTGCAGAAGATAATGAAGCCATGTATTGTGTTTATCTTAACTGCTAGAAAGTGTTCGTATTGCCATGAGATGGCTAGGTATTCATGTTCGATGGTGTTGTGTATGAGAATGGCGACTCCCTCTTGTCTACTGTCTGGAGACTGTCGTGATGTATACCCGTAATGTCTAATTTTGTATCCGTTGGTGATACATGTGATGTTAAGTATCACAACATCGGGTTTTTTCTCTTCGAGGAGAGTGGCAATCAGATGACGGCCATTGTGATAGCTGCACACGTTAAATTGTAAGATTTTTAGCATTTTACGACTTATGGAAGTTTATTGGCCTTCTGTGTCTGTTGTTGATGAAGGCCGTTGACTAATCGTTTGAGTGTTTCACGTGTATCATGTTTCTAGTCTTGGGTTGGGATATATCTGGTGAGGGGTCAGGAGAGGGGAGAAGGAAGGGGAGAGGATCATTGTCGACAATTTGAAGGTTGAGGTTGACCGTAGGTGGGTTGTCTGGTGTGTCAGCAAGGTCAGGTGCGGGCTTGGAGCTGCAACCTCAAGATTCTATTTTAAGTGATAATTTTTTTTTTCACTGTGGATATTTATTTTTATGATATTGTTTTCTACTTGTTATATTAGATAATCATTATGATATAGATGTTAAGCCCAAAGCAATAATACTGTGTACGCACAGCTAAAAAGCTGAAACGATATCAATTTAAATACCAACGTAATATATTGTCGGCAACAATAGCATCAACCAATGAGGTGTCCCTGTCACCTAGCCAGCCTGGGGGAAGTGGAGTCGGCCGGTTATGTTAGCAGTGTTGCCAACATGACTGCGGTATAGCTAAAGGTAATGATGGACTTTACGTTTGTCTTGCACAACAACACAGAACCAGGCGGGTAGCAGAGTAAGTGTTTACCTTTCAAAGGTTTCTGGGAATCGAGACTAAATACTGGAGAGTGAGTTTGTATCCCTCGTAGATAAGTATTAAAGGATCCGTGACGCTGTCTTCAGGTATTGTATATAAATAGAGACAGAGACTTATGGTGTTGTGTGATGTAGAATAACCATACAGGACGAACAGGAACATTAGTTTATTGCAGTAACATGACAAATTAACCTTAATTACATTTAATGTGACCTTCATCTCCCACCCACGGCCATAGACAACCTGGTGAATCCTTGTGGCAACACAATGGACGAAGTTTGTGCATAAAGAGAAGAATGACACAACAATACCAGGCATTAGAAGCCTCCCATATGTAGGATAACCAGACTTACATTCCCTCGAAGGCCACACAATGAGGGCTCATGTGATACAGGTTTAGAAAAACAGGTTTGTTGATTGATACAGACCAGACCTTAGATTTTAGCCTGAAAACAATGAACCTTTATTAGCATGAATTTTCATATGACAAGTAACAAACAGAGAAAGAAAGATCAATATATGACAATAGATATGTCTCAAGATATCTTGCTATATATAAAGACTGTAAAGATCAATATATGACAATAGATATGTCTCAAGATATCTTGCTATATATAAAGACTGTAAAGAGAATCAGAGATAAAACAGAAGTAATGAAAAGTAGATTACTTGTGTTGATGGTAAGGACAAGTAGGGACTTCATGACAACATGATGAAGGTACTATAACAACCAATGATTTCTGATATTTCTATGAACAAATAAAACTAATATGTCTTAGTTGATTACTGGGTTGGCTGTTGGGAATGATTTATAAATCTAGCAAAATTATGTCAGAGTTAACCAAACCTCTGCTGGACCATTGTGGTACGTAGGAAGCAATTTCTTTCCTTCACGCCAGGTACTCAGTATAATTCATCATTGATTTTAATCTTTGCATAAATATTTACAATCAATTCTGATTATTTCATTTTGCGTACTTCATGAAAAATTCATGTTTCCACCACATGGCCGATTGTTCAGATGTGACTGTTGCTCTGCTGTTATAAGAACTGCCTCACATATGTGAGAGTGGATGATTCCTGGACGTCACAGAGAATTTAAGGATAATACACACTACTATTCTTCCAGCATCTTCATCTGAAGTTTGACACTGAAGCCAAGTACTTTGTGGGAAACACATTATGACGGATCTTCTGTTATTTGTTCATCTTCTTTCCTTCTCTTTCCCTTTCCACCTTCCTTTGTGTCTTTTCTGACCCCTAATACGTTTTCATTAATCACAGATTTCCTCTCTCTCTCTCTCTCTCTCTCTCTCTCTCTCTCTCTCTCTCTCTCTCTCTCTCTCTCCACATCTCACATAACATGACAGCACGTAACTCACGCATTAGTTCTTCATAACTGGATTTTCCAGCAGTGATCGCTAGCTACGCGTTATCTCTGCTGCATTCTGGTCAAATCTTGCCAACACTCGTCAGCCTCAAGACAAAACACAATTAAACCTTTATTAATCATCGTTAAAGGAAGTGAAAACTCGACCTACACCTAGGAAAATCACTGACTAATATTCCTTTTATCAAACCTCAGCTGCCATACCCAGGTGTGTCAACTGCTGCCTCAGTTGCCATACCCAGGTGTGTCAGCTGCAGCCTCAGTTGCCATACCCAGGTGTGTCACTGCTGCCTCAGTTGCCATATCCAGGTGTGTCAACTGCTGCCTCAGTTGCCATATCCAGTTGTGTCAGCTGCTGCCTCAGTTGCCATACATAGGTGTGTCAGCTGCTGCCTCAGTTGCCAGGTGTTCTCAGCAGATGAGGTCACGCCGAAGACTGAGCCAAGACAATTTAGGAATGTTGTGTTTACTACAAAGCAACATGAAGCACTGCTGTAGAACTCAAGCTAGCAATTATATTCATCATCAATATTTGCCTTACTGATGAATGTAATTGTACATTTTTTACAAAACCTTTATGGATGTTTGATTACATTTTCACGCCACATGTCTAAGTGTTACGTAATAGGTGATTGTCATTAATCCTACAATTGAATAATAACTGTTTATGACGTAACAGAAATATAAGGTAATAAACATACAAATCTAACATACACTCTATATTTTTGGATGAGTGTGTTATTGTCATTTCCAATTTGATGTGCAATCATTTCGTCCAGTATATACAACCTGGGGTTATGTTCTCCAGCAGTCATGCACGGACGGTGGTGTGATGTGTGGCTTCACGTGTGTGTCTGGCTGCTGCACACACAACATGACCACTCCTGCATGTCTTCTGCTGGTATTTGTATATCTATTAAGACAGTCTTAATGGGGCTGGACTTAGGCGTAATAATCATAGCTAGGCTCCCGTTAGTATATGTATTCCTTTTCACTTTCATTCGCTTTCAAAAATGAAATAAACAAAATAAGCAATATAAAAGAATGTTCCTGACCTGTGTTGGGAGGAGAACGTATACTGTTCACCAGCCTAACGTATACAAGAGGTGTGAGGGGCGGGTCGTCAACACAGCTGAGGATGATACCAACAGTGGCAGTTAGTTGTCTGAAACGTTTCAGGTGAGCAGTTACAAGGTGAGGCAATGGTGGTCAGGAAGGCTGTTCCTTGTAGCTCGCTAGTTAGCCCAGAGTTGAACGAGGCGGAGCTCAGTAGTGTACCTTCGTCGTGTGTAATGACTGGATCATCTCTGCCACGTGAAGCAATCTACTAATCAACAGTTATGGAGTCAGGATTCATATATGACAACAAATAGTTAGATAGATTGTTGTTGTTAGATTGGGCAAGTGTCCGCCTGACATGGGCCCTTGTCTTACGACAGCCCGTTCTCAGAAAGTCTGTTTACTGTACAGTTATGTTATTGTTAGAGTCACCAGCAGGTCTCCTCGTAGCAGTTATCTACTGTCGTTGTCACACTAGTGAGATCTTCACCTACATGTTGTTTGTTGTCGTTGTTAGATTTTCTAGGTTTACGTCCTACATCTAGAGTGTGGACGGCCCCTTCTCTGATCTAGTTTAACAGGTCATTTCTTGTTTACAGATTCGTCAGGTCCTTGCCTGGCTTGGGCCCTTATCATACGGGCTCTGTAACACGTATGTTTTATTATCTCTGAATTTACAGCTATCAACAAGTAAAGTTCGTTAACCAGAATGTGTACCGTACGGAAAAGCAAACAAATAACACAATTTGCAAGATGATAACAGTGGATATTAGCCATCAGCAGGTAAGGTCATCAAGCCGCACCATACATACGTCAGACAGTAACATCACTTGTATAACAGGATGTATATATGTTGTTGGATTTAAGGGCTATCACCTAAAGGTCATGAAGCCAGAATGTGAACCATAAGTTCAACATAAAATGATGGTCCAGGTCCACCAGGTAGCTGCATATGAAGCTATGAATGTCTGTCTTGATTACTGACGACGTAGAGGGAAGGGTTTGGGTAGGAAAGGAATTCGGGAGGAGAATTTTGAGGGGTTCTCGGGAGTGTGATGAGTAGGGACACAAAAATAGTCCTTCTCAGGAGGAGGGTAACAGGTCCTGAGGCTCAGCCCAGGTGATGGTGTGAGCAGTATTATTATTATTACCACACATCACCAGCACACCTTTGATGTCGCTCCTACACCTTCGTATTATTATTACCACACATCACCAGCACACCTTTGATGTCGCTCCTACACCTTCGTATTATTATTACCACACATCACCAGCACACCTTTGATGGCGCTCCTACACCTTCGTATTATTATTACCACACATCACCAGCACACCTTTGATGGCGCTCCTACACCTTCGTGGCTGCTGCACGCTACACAGGAGCAGGGGATGATGGCACATATCTATGAAGCGAAAAGGTTTTCGATGAGACTGTGCTATTTCTTCCCTTCCCTGGTCGATGATACAGCCTTTCCCCAAGGTTACTTGTCATTCCTGGTGTAACGACTTATGGGTTGAGTCCGGTAACACCTTTTGAATAATAGTATGGAACAGAGTGGAGTGACCAAGATGAACAGCGTGTTCTGCACCTCAACTGATTAATTATATGATAAGAATTAAGAGAATTACACACAATAAATGTCACTTGCAAGGATCAAGCCAGAGATGAAGCATAGATAACTAGAAGGGTTAAGGAAACAAAAATTGTAAAATACCTTTACCCGGGATCAGTAGCACCTGTGGTAATGGACACACCTTCGTAATGCTTGATCACTTACAAGCGACAAACTATGATACGTAAACCATAGGTACTGTTCGTCAGGAGAACAATTTACATATATTCATAAAAGACATAAATATGTTAGATATATCTTTATCCGAGACGTGTAACACTTGTGTGGATAGACACAGCTTTGTAATGCATGATCCATTACACGAAATGAACTTCACTAACGAAGAGTTATACAACGCGTCGTTGAAGAACATTAATCAAATACCTATACAGAATTTTTATGTTACGTAAAAGATATTTCTTGATAGTAGTAAACACAAGAAATGGTGACGAAAGAAAAGGGATGTAGAGGTAAATATTTTGTTAAAAAATGAATTGCTCCTGCCTTAAACTAGCTCCTTGCAATGGATTTTGTTTTAGATACTCACAGTAAGATATATTGTGTGGTTAATCACTATAAATGTTTATGTTTAACTGATCTTTTATTTCTTACAGTATTTCACTGATTCAGGTTTAAGAACCTTGGTTCTGAACAACCATTATAATGCAACACCATACATATTTATCATAAATAAATCATTTATCACAATAACCATTATGTTTGTACCAGATTCTTTAAGTCCTCAATCACGTTTGTTAATATATAAGGAATTTTTCCACCACATTTCAATACATAACATATATCTACACGTGTGGAAATATATGTATATGTTTTTATAAATTTTTCTTTGGCTTTTATAATTAAGGTGTAAGATATCCTTCTGAAGAGAATACTAGATAATATTATAGGTTATGTGCGTGTGTGTGTGTGTGTGTGTGTGTGTGTGTGTGAGCGCACACAGGAGTGAAAACATATTTTACACTTACAAGGTTAAGAGACGGGGCAACACGAGTGTACAAATCCTTCCTCAAAACTCTCACTTGATAATGATTAAAGTAGTACACACACACACACACACACACACACACACACACACACACACACACACACACAAACACACACACACACACACACACACACACACACACACACACACACACACGCACAAACACACACACACACACACACACACACACAAACACACACACACACACACACACATAGAGCGGCGCTTTCAATTTTTGATGTAGACTGATTTCCTGTCTTAGTTTCGTCTACGGAATTCTACATCTTCAGTTCAGCACACCATTGTGGTAATGAAGGGAAAGTCACCACATTTACAAGCCGAGTGCACGTAGCTTATCCCACCTCGTTAGAGAGAAAACTTACCTGTATTTGAATTAATGAACGGGAACAGAGAAGACAAAATTTAATTACACATTTATTATACAACTATATAATTCATATTATATACATTACCACATTTCCTGCACTTTCCATCACAAATTTGCTGAGGTCATAACCTTGTACTTACCATTACCTTACAACCTTAAGGATGGTGGTCTACAACACCTCCAGATTGATGGAGAAAACGAAAAGTTTCGTTTTACTATTAAGACCACAGAAATGCGGTAATTCCACTTCACTACCACTAACTACTAGTTATTTTACTTGTTGATTTTCACGGCTAAGATTTTCATCCTCTGAGCGAAGCCATACAATAATCGTCCTTATCTACTCTGAGCATTGGATAGCCTCCTGATGATCAAGATTGCTGTTTTGGTTGTCCGTTTCCCTTGTTACTGCTGCGCCTCACTGCACACCTTACATGAGTGCCTTCCACAGTATTAGGGACAGCTGCTGGGCCTCACTGTAGCTACTTCTGGGACGGTTGCCAATCTTCCTCGTATTCCCTCATGACCACAGCGCCAAACCGACTCCCGCCATCAGGCCGAAACGCACAAACATTTCTGACAAAATTGAGACAACCGCTTTCGCGTCAGTTTTGACACCAAGTGAATTTATACGACAATTACGCTCAAGATGCTTGGTTTTTCGTTCATGGATTGAACAGAAGCAACCAACGATGGTTGCTACTGCCCAATCCATGAAGTCCCCCCCACCACGGAAAGGTAACCAAGCTTCGGGGGGGATGGGTGTTTACCCTGACGCCAACGGAGAAACTCAATACAATATTTTTATTATAACTTTCCTTAATCTTGAAAAATGAATCAATCAGAGGGAAGAATAGCCCCAGCCATATGAAGATTGGCTAACCGACTCCTTGCATATTGTGTAGAAAGTGATTTCTTTGAGGGTTGCTTTATGGAAGGCACGGTGGCGTCGGAGGAGTTTCATTTTTTCTTTGAAGAAGAAGGAAATTATCCCCGTGAAAATATGTATTTTTTTTAGGTGGCGGGATAATGTTCCCATTTTTTTTTTTTTTGTTTTTCAACGTCCCTACGTAGATATTATGTGTCATTCACTACTGGGAGAAAGCCAGACTTCCGCCAGATTAACGTTATCCTTGGCGGGGCGAAACTAATGTTTTCTTGGTGTTGGTTCCTCAGTGATAACCCAAACACAAACACAAACACACCTCCAGTGTCCCCTCTAGGGCCGTGCTCTCCTGCAGCACCAACAGGAAGAAAGAACTCAGGTTCCTCACCAACTGAATCTTTTGGCACGGGGAGCGTGTGTCATCTCGACACGCCTTTTAACGCCCGTACGTGGTGCGGAGTGCAGTCGGTCTGTAACGTAGGACATGTCATGTGTTATTGGTCCCAGTCGGTCTAGAACGCTGGGCCTGACATGTGTTGGGGGACCAAGTCGGTCTTGAATGGTGGGCCTGACGTGTGTTGGGGGACCAAGTCGGTCTTGAATGGTGGGCCTGACAGGTCTTGAGACCTGCCATGTCTCCCTGAAGGTGGGCCTGACAAGTGGGGTGGGCTGCATTTCCTCATGGATGGTGGGTCTGGTAGGGAGTGTGGGCTGCAGTGCCACTTGAGTGGGCGAGATTACTTGGTCAGCATCAGTGGGACGGTGAGGTTTCACTTTTGCACAGCGACCGTTGACGGAAAGTGGTGTCACGTCGGCAAGAAGTGCCTTCTTGTAGGAGGCATAGCAGGAGTACTGGATGACGGCAATCCCGCGGTGGTTCTCGTACGTGGATGCAGCCAGGATACTTCTCCGTGGTGGGGCTCACTTCGTGGTTGGTGGATGTGGCCCTCCCCGCTACATGGTCACAGTGGTTGACCTATTTTACGTCAACACATTACGAGGTCAACCTTCACCAAATCCATATGGCGTTCATACCAGCTTCACCCATATTCCATTTCCTCCAATTCCACTTCTGGGTATTCCACCTCCATATCCACACAGCCAAATTCCACTCCATCCATGACTTCCACGTCCGGGTATTCCACCAATTCCACTCCATCCATCTCTTCAACGTCTGGGTATTCCACCTCCATATCCACACAGCCAAAGTCCACTCCATCCATCACTTCCACGTCTGGGTATTCCACTTCCATGTCCACACAGCCATAGCCCATGTCAAATACATGGACATATTCAAATTCCATCTCCTGGACAAAGGAGGATCGTCCTACCTCCTTGGTGAGCATTATTATATTGAAGTGTTCGAGGAAAGGTTGAGGGAGCTTGCAAGGCGGAGCAGAGATGTTCACTCGACAGAGGTCACAGCTCAAATGATGCTCTCGGTCCTGGCTCAGCCCTTATATAACCTGGGAGCTGATCATATCCTAGCATAGCTTAATATAGAGAAGTCTAATATAGTGAAGTCAATACTTTAATACAGTTAAGTTTATATCTCAATAGTTTAATACATGTGCCTAACAACAGTTCCTTCAGCCGTACAATGTCCCATTAGAGAACACAAGGATTGTCATTATAATTCGTTTTTATCAGCAGAAATTAGATTAAAGTGACTAAAGATAAGTGGTTTAATATGTTATGTGTGTTCTCTGTCATCATAAAGATGGCCATCTACCCTGATGTGTAAAGAAAACATCAATTTTGCCGAGGCTGTGGTGAAGATAAGAACACAATGATATGATAATGTGGTCATACAATGGTGTAGTCAAGATGTTGTGTTAGAACTATGTAGTGAAGATGGGAGTGTAGTGAAGAGGAGGATTTAGTGAAAATATATATGTTTCTTCACGCTGAGCCATTCCATATAGATGAATATATCTATAATCTAATTGCGGTAAATTACCATATGACTTTAGCGGCACCAGCCAGCAGGAAAAATGTTGGATATAGGAGTGACTGAATATTTTGTCGGGTACAGAAATAATTGAATATTTGGTACGATCGATCAAAATGCTTTTTATAGGCTAATAATTTCTGATTTTTCAAATAATTTTTTTCCATCTGTTGGAACTGGTGTAAGTAATTAAAAATATGAAAACTGATGGAAAAGTTCAGTTTAACGCTTTTACGAATGTCTTGCTGCGTGTTTGGGAAGAGCAGTAAACTACAGGAATATATTGGTCTAATGTCCCCTGCTCGTCCAACAGCAGATATTGTATGGTCTGAGACATTATTTCTGGTGGAGGTGGATTCTCTCCGGCATTGCGTAAATCACTTCCACAAACTTGCGCCATTTTGCACAAATACAGATCCGATATGATGCATTTCCCAGCTCTGTTACGTTATGGACCCTATTCATCCTAGCCTAACCTAGCCTAGATAAAAAGGTGTGGAATAATGTGCAACATTTCTCCTTCATTACAAGTGATAATAAACCTAGGCTATACAGCAACCAGGAACGTCCATATTTGTCTAACTTCTCACATGTCTGTGTCATCCGTCTGCAAACATGTCGACCATTACCATGAGGGCAATTGCGGCTTTAGATTTTGAATATCACACGTTTCCTCTCTGCCGTGAGATCTTCATACTTAAATAAAATGGTGGGCCGTAAGAAATATATGTCCATCGAAGGTCAACTATATGGCTCAGTTCCATCATCAGTTTCTAAGAAAACTGAAAAGGTGAGGTCCCAACGAGATTCGAACTCGGATTGCTGGGTTTAGAGTCCAGAGTGCTAACCCTTACACCATGGGACCTGATAAGAAAAAATGTGATTTCATCTAAATGTTTTACATATAATCAACCAGAGGCCCTTCCTCCCTCCCTGCCTGCAGGGTTCAAGGTTTTCTAGAAGGTTCTCGAAGATTCTGGGTAGGAACTGCCATTGAGAGGACGTAGTTATACGTATCATTAATGATATTATTGTTGACTTTCTGATTTAGAAAGGTAGATAGATAGATAGATAGATAGATAGGTAAAAAACAGATATTAGATAGATTGATAGATACGTAAGGCTGTATATGTCAACTTTCACATAAATCATTGATATCTGCGTTATTCTGCAAGAAATACATGTACATGGATGTAGTGATGA
Source organism: Panulirus ornatus (assembly GCF_036320965.1). Classification (NCBI taxonomy): domain Eukaryota; kingdom Metazoa; phylum Arthropoda; class Malacostraca; order Decapoda; family Palinuridae; genus Panulirus; species Panulirus ornatus. The sequence goes on from NC_092231.1 coordinate 48,739,584, forward strand.
TATGGATTAGGTATAAGACCAGTCGTGTTGAGATTGTAGTGAATGTGACCATTGACTTCAACCTTAATAGTGTAGTGAAGATAAAGTTGTAGTGAAGATAAATCTTGAAGTGACTCATAAGGTTGTTGTGAGTACAAGGATGCATCGTAAATGAGTACTTCCTACCTGAAAGTCAACAATTACAAAATTGATCAAGTATAACAACATCCTCGGACAACCAACTACAAACACCAACCATAGAGTGAACCTGACTGTCACCTAACGACGACCTCTCAAAGGTAATGATCTTACCAGAATCTTCGAGAACCTTCTAGAAAACCTTGAACCCTGCAGGCAGGGAGGGAGGAATGGCCTCTGGTTGATTATATGTAAAACATTTAGATGAAATCACATCTTTTCTTATCAGGTCCCATGGTGTAAGGGTTAGCACTCTGGACTCTAAATCCAGCAATCCGAGTTCGAATCTCGGTGGGACCTCATCTTTTCAGTTTTCTTCGATACTGATGATGGCCGCATTATTCTGTACGTTATATATACATTCATATATATACATAAATATGTATATATAAACATATATATGGAATAATATGGTTTTATCAATTGCCAGAGACCATTCCTCCCTCCTTGCCTGCAGAGTTCATAGTTTTCTGGAAGGTTCTAGAAGATTCTGGTGAGATAATTGCCATTGAGAGGACATTGTTATACTTCATATATCAATGATTTCATTATTGTTGACTTTCAGATAAAGATAGATAGATAGATAGATACATAGTTAGACTGATAGATTGATAGAGCGATATTTAGATAGGTATATTGATAGATAAGTTTCATCAATACTGTATCTTACGCCATCTCCTGTTGCTGGACATATGTTCAACCAGCATTGGGAAAACCTCCAGGAGACCTTAATGTAAAGCAAGATAATAACAAAACCTGCAATAAAAGAATACGATCAACTTCCCAGTGCAGAAATATTGTGACCAGAAAGTCTTCTAGCAAGATGTCAGACGCTTCCACGGGAATCACAAACATAACATCAAATATCTGAAAGTCAACAATAACAAAACTAATGATCATAATCAAACTATAACAAGAAAAATGATAAACATATGGAAAATAGTGTTCTAGATTATGTTTCTAGAAAACAAACTTTAACGAAAACTGTGAAAATAAATACCCATCTGGCTGATACGACACAGTAAAAGGACCATCCCACAACCAACTCTAAACTGAACCTGACTGTCCCCTAACAACGTCCTCTCAATGGTATTTATCTTACCAGAATCTCGTAGAACTTTCCAGAAAATCAAGAACTCTGCAGGCAAGGAGGGAGGAATGGCCTCTGGCTGCTGATGATAACCATATTCTATATATATACTTTTACCTACAACCGAAGGTTCACCGGCCAGCCCAAGTGGCTACAGAAGTTGTATCCATGAAAGAAACGGACCCACCAGCAGACGAATTCGGTTGGCAGGTTGTATGGAAGAAGAGGAAAAAGAAAGTTGCCCAACCAGCCCAACCAGAAGGGTGTAGCAAAGAAACGAAAGAAGGCTGCCCAACCAACCTGGGTGGTAGTAAGGATGGCTGCTCCACAACTCCAGGTCGTTAGGCAGACTGTAGCCATGGAAGAAAGAAAGGCTGCTCGTCCACCAGCCCAGGTACCGAGTGAGCGTGTAGCTATGCTGGCTGACCCACCAGCCCGGGTAGATAGCTACGCCCAGATGGCTATGTCGGGTGCAGCAAAGAAGCAAACCCCACAACTACTCCACGAGGTTTGCAAGCCTGCACCCAAAAAGATGAAGACGAAGGTTGCCACACTACCCAATGCACTACCACATGTCTAGAAAGGGAAAAGGTGGACAGAATGGCTGGAGGTCCCACTCCAACAACAAAATCACCTTAGGAGCCAAGTTCCATCCATTATTGAATATATATATATATATATATATATATATATATATATATATATATATATATATATATATATATATATATATATATCCTTCTGTATGTTTACTTTCGATAATGAGGAACAGAAGAAAGAGCCAAGCAATATAGATTTCGTCAAAGTCATCTCTCTTTTCTAAACGCTGCCTCGCAAAGATTTTCATTAATTCAAATTGAAGAAACAGACGTATTTTCTATTGTCTGGTTAGCTCAGTGGTAGAGCGTGAGTCTGACACACTCAAGGTCGTGGGTTCGAGATCCACACCAGACATATTTTTTGTCTTTATCTTTTTTCATTTTGTCCGCATCACATGTGTGCAACATTCAGTGTGTTCGTCCAACGTTATAGTGAAGATCTTCACAATAAATTGGGGTTTTCGACCTTATCTGAAAGGGTCAGGTCCACCAAGACGTCCTTGAAATCTTCCAGAAGCTTCTGGCGATCCTCCTCCTACGACAGGAACATGGAGACTTACCCTGTGGTTATTTTGCCGGCTAGTCGGCAACGGTCGGTTAAGCAGTATTTTGCCGTGGTAGTCTCATTGCTTTATGTAATACTAAGTGCCAGAAAATGTTCTTGGGGGCGTAGCTCAGTGGTAGAGCGCTCGCTTGGCATGCGAGAGGACCCGGGTTCAAACCCCGGCGCTTCCATTTTTGCTATGTGGAAAATTCATTTTCAGTCTCGTATATATATATATATATATATATATATATATATATATATATATATATATATATATATATATATATATATATATATATATATATATATCGTCCGATCAGGGAAGTTAAGCAACGTTGGGTCTGGTTAGTACTTGGATGGGTGACCGTCTGGGAACACCAGATGCTGTTATCCCTGGGGATAGGGAAGAAAGTATACTTGCCACGTATTCCCTGCGTGTCGTACAAGGCGACTAAAAGGGGAGGGAGCAGAAGGCCGGAAATCCTTTACTCTCATTTTCAATTTTTCAAAAGATGGAACAGAGAAGATATAAAGATATTGTAAAGATGTAACTAATATAAGATATAAGAATGAATGGAAGATACGAATGTAGCTGAAACAAGGAGTAATGAAGATTAAGGTGCAATGAAAATTATTCTGTAGTGAAGATGAATATATATGTTGAGATTTTGTATTGAACATGAAGAAGTGATGATAATGATGAGAGTGTAGTAACGATAAGAGTTTAGTTATAGAGTAGTGACAATTGCCTTTACAATGATAATTAGAGGGTAACACTATGAGGAACACAAACTTTCCAAAGCTACGTTCAAGTCAGACATTGAACTAAGTTCGGTAAACAGAAGGATGATGTTAAGATGAGAGTGTAGTGAGGAAGAGTATAGTGATGATAAGGATATTGTCAAGATAGCTTGTAGTGAAGAAAAGAATGTAGTGAAGATACGAATGTAGTAGAGATAAGGGTTATCAAGGGGTAAAGTTTATTCAGAATGATTATGTAGTGAAGATAAGAACTATTTCTAGTGAACATCAAAGAGAACAATGATGATGGTATGGTAGAAACAACGGCGTAGTGAAGAAGAGGGTATAGCGAAGATATTATTTAGTGTAATGGATCATGCATTACAAAGGTGTGTCCATCCACACAAGTGTTACACGTCTCGGATAAAGATATATCTAACATATATATGTCTTTTATAAATATTTGTAAATTGTTCTCCTGACGAACAATACCTGTGGTTTACGTATCAAATTTCATCGCTTGTAAGTGATCAAGCATTACAAAGGTGTGTCCATTGCCACAGGTGCTACTAAGAAATGTTATCATTCCCTTAACACAGTTACCAATCCCCACCAGTGGCATAATTATCACTTTCATTAATAAATTTACTGGAATTTTGATCACTGTCATCTTTACCATTCATACCATACAATTATTTTCAGCAATCTAACTTATGCATTATCATTACTGTACATTACGTACATTACAGCAGTAGTGATCTTTCGTGTGTGATAAAAGATGGTGACGTCTTTCCCATACACATATCATCAAATATTTACATTACTCTATATAGCACACTACACTTCCCTGTCAAAACACACGCCTTTTACTATCCTCAAGATTATCATAACTACCCTACATTTAAACAGGATTAACCATCCTTGATATGCACATATTCATGCCTACCACAAGTATTATCATAACTACTCTAGACAATACAAAAACATAACTACAACCATACGAAGGTTACAACCAAACTATATTTTTTATCCGGGATATTAAGAGAACATGTCACCAACCATTTCTCACTAAAACAAAAACAGATCATCCATCATCATGCGCACTGTGTACAAAAACGTTCAACGTGTCCTGCCAAACATTGGATCAACAAAACCTAAGGAAATGCTGCTCATGCTCCTGGACTGGCTACCATGGCGCAGTGGTTCCACCTGGTCATTGGTTACCCTCCCATATTTTGCACCGGCATTGTTGTACCTTGTGGGTATGTGCAGGCGTGTGTTTCTCTCATGTCTTCGTAAGAGTGTTCGCCTGGCACTTTACACCATCTGGGTCATTGTAGTCACCTGCTTCGTTCTCGAACAGGAGTTCTTGAGCGTGATGGAGCCAGTGGTAGTGAGCGCAATAAGATGGCTCGTAGGTCTTGTGCGGAGAGTTGTGAGGAATATCGTGCGGGAACTCATATTCCAGGTGACTATGTTCCTCTTAGTGGTCATCATCCTCGTGAGAATGGTGGTGGTGGAGGTAATGGTTCCTATCATTAGAAAGGCTGACTACGCTGTGCAGGTCACACAGAAAGTCCATAGAATATTCTTGGATGAGATAGTTGTGGTACTTGTCGTGGAGGTGGCAAAGATGATGCTCACTGGCATTCCTGTACTCATCGTAAAGATGGTCACAAAGGTCAGCATCTCTGTATGGTCAGTTGTGTTCAGAGAAGCAGTGATCTTGGAGACTATGGCACAGTGAATGCCAACAACACCTTCAGGGTCCTTTCTCTCCTGGGGGCCTCATCGAGGAAGTCTTCATCGTTGCAACACTCAGGTTGATTTTCTGTTATAGACTGTTGGCTGGAGGCGCCATTGTAGTAACAGTTTTGAGCTGGATTGCTGAATATTTGGTACGATCGTCATGGTCCTGCACACACTGGTAACCGTCGCCATAGTACTTCTTCGTCCAGCAATTTACGTGATTCAAATGACGTCGAAATTGGGTAAATACGTAGTAACCTTTGTGAAAGTGGTCAACAGCAGAAGAGGGTGTGTTGAAATGGTTTGGACATATGGAGATAATGAGTGAGGAAAGATTGACAAAAAGGATGTAAGTGTCAGAGGTGGAGGGAAGAAGGAGAAGCGGGAGACGGTGGTTAAGTATAATAAATAAATAGTTTAAAATATAGATATTGATATTATCATTAATATCATCGCTATTGTTATCATTATCATTATTATTAGCATTATTATTATATGGTTATCATTATCATTATAGTTATTATCATCAATTCTATTATTATTATCATTATTGTTGTTATTATTATTATCTTTATTAATATTATTATCATTGTTATTATCATTATTATTATTATTTTCTTTTTTTTCTTTCAAACTATTCGCCATTTCCCGCGTTAGCGAGGTAGCTTTAAGAACAGAGGACTGGGCCTTTGAGGGAATATCCTCACCTGGCCCCCTTCTCTGTTCCTTCTTTTGGAAAATTAGAAAAAAAAAAACGAGAGGAGAGGATTTCCAGCCCCACGCTCCCTCCCCTTTTAGTCGCCTTCTACGACACGCAGGGAATACGTGGGAAGTATTCTTTCTCCCCTATCCCCAGGGATAATTATTATTATTATTATTATTATTATTATTATTATTATTATTATTATTATTATTATTATTATTATTATTATTGTTGTTATTATTATTATCTTTATTAATATTACTATTGTTATCATTATTATCATTATTATTATTATTATTATTATTATTATTATTATTATTATTATCATTATTATTATTATTATCATTATTATTATTATTATTATTATTATTATCATCATTATTATTATTATTATTATTATTATTATCATTATTATTATTATTATTATTATTATTATTATTATTATTATTATTATTATTATTATTACTATTATTATCATTATTAGCATTATTATTATCATTATTATTATTATTATTATTATTATTATTATTATTATTATTATTATTATTATTATTATTATTACTATTATTATGATCATTATTATTATTATTATTATTATCATTATTATTATTATTATTATTATTATTATTATTATTATTATTATTATTATTATTATTATTGTTATTATTATTATTAATAATAATAATAATATCATTATTATTATTATCATCATTATTATTATCATATTATTATTATTATCATTATCATTATCATCATTATTAATATTATTATTATTATTATTATTATTATTATTATCATTATTATTATTATTATTATTATTATTATTATTATTATTATTATTATTATTATTATTATTATTATTATTATTATTATTATCATTATTATCATTATTGTTATCATTATTATCATCATCATTATTATTATCATATTATCATTATTATCATCATTATTATTATTATTATTATTATTATTATTATTATTATTATTATTATTATTATTGTTATTATTATTATTATTATCATTGCTGCTATTATTATTATTATTATCATTATTATTATTATCATTATCATTATTATTATTATCATTATTATCATTATTATTATTATTATTATTATTATTATTATTATTATTATTATTATTATTATCATTATTACTATCATTATATTATTATCATTACTGTTATTATTGTCATTACTATTATCATTATCATTATCAATATTACTATTATTCTTGCTTTGAAGAATGTATTTGAGAAATACTTTGAAATACAGATGGACTTGTATGTAGCCTTGATGAATCTGGAGAAGGAATAGGATAGGGTGGATACAGATCCTCTGTGGAAGGCAAGTTGCTAGAAGCAGTGAAAAGTTTTTACAAAGGATGTAAGGCATGTGTACGTGTAGGAAGAGAGGAAGGTGATTGGTTCCTAGTGATTGTTTGTTTGCATCAAGGGTGTGTGATGTCTCCATGGTAGTTTAATTTGTTTATGGATTGGGTTGTTAGGGAGGTGAATGCAAGAGTTTTGGAGAGAAGGGCAAGTATGCAGTCTGTTGCGGATGATTGGGCTTGGAAAGTGAGTCAGTTGTTGTTTGCTGATGATACAGCGCTGGTCGCTGATTCGGATGCAGAAGCTGGTGACTGAGTTTGTTAAAGTGTGTAAATGAAGAAAGCTGAGAGTAAATGTGAATAAGAGCAAGGTTATTAGGTTCAGTAGGGTTGAATGAACAAGTCAATCGGGAGGTAAGATTGAATGGAGAAAAATGAAGAAAGTGAAGTGCTGTAGATATCTGGGAGTGGACTTCATAGCAGATGGAACGATGGAAGCGGAAGCGAGTCATAGGTTGGGGGAGAGAGCGAAGGTTCTGGGAGCGTTGAAGAATGTGTATGCTGGAGGGAAAGAATATTATCTCGAAGAGAAAAAAATGGGTATGTTTGAAGGAATAGTGGTTCCAACGATGTTCTATGGTTGCGAGATGTGGGCTATAGATAGGGTTTTGCGGAGAAGGGTGGATGTGTAGGAAATGAGATTTTTGAGAACAATATGTGGTGTGAGGAGGTTTGATTGATTAAGTAATGAAAGAGTAAGAGAGATGTGTGGTAATAAAAAGAGTGTGGTTGAGAGAGCAGAAGAAGCTGTTTTGAAATGGTTTGGTCACATGGAGAGAATGAGTGAGGAAAGATTGACAAAGAGGGTATATGTTTCAGAGGTGGAGGGAATGAGAAGTGGGAGACCAAATTGGAGATGGAAGGATGGAGTGAAAAAAGATTTTGAGCGATTGGGGCCTGAACATACAGGAGGGTGAAAGGTGTACAAGGAATAGAGTGAATCGGAACAATCTGGTATACCGGGGTCGACGTGCTGTCAATGGATTGAACCAGGGCATGTGAAGCGTCTGGGGTAAACCATGGGAACTCTGTGGGGCCTGGATGTGGAAAGGGAGCTGTGGTTTCGGTGCATTACACATGACAGTTAGAGACTGAGTGTGAATGAATGTGGACTTTGTTGTCTTTTCCTAGAGCTACCTCGCGCGTGCTGTGGGTAGGGGTGGGTCATTTTCATATATGCTGGGGTTGCGATGGGAATAGATAAAGGCAGCAGGTATGGATATGTACATGGGCATATACGTATATGTTTGTGTGTGTGTTTGTATATATACGTTGAAATGTATAGGTATGTATTTGTGCGTGTGTGGGCGTTTATGTATATACATGCGTATATGGGTGGGTTCGGCCACTCCTTCGTCTGTTTCCTTACGCTACCTCGCTAACGCGGGAGACAGCGACTAAGTATAATAAAATTAACTTATGGAGGCAAAGGTGAAGATTTGTAGATGTTTTCAGAAGAATGTTGGGGTGAAGAGAGTGGTGCACTAGATGAAACTGGTGAATATGTTATGTACTTCAAAATGTTACAGAAGACTTAAGGAATCTAATGAAACATAGTGTTGTTCCGATAGATTATTTGTTTATAAGGACTATGTATTGCGTTGAACTTTAATGGTTGTTTAAACCATTGCCTTTCAGCCAGAATCAGTAAAGATGATAAGAAATTTAAAAAAGTGATAAAAACATAAATCTTTATTTTTCATAAATAACAGAACATATTCTCCTCTGGGGATTTAAAAGAAAAACATCACAAGAGAACTAGTTTAAGGCAGGAGTATTTCATTTTCGTAACAAACTATATACTATTACGTCCCTTTTCTTAGATATGGCGTCTATCTAACATAGATACGTCTTCTATAGATATTTGTAAAGCATTCTTCTAAGGGACGATACCTAAGACTTTCGTAATAAAGTTGATCAGTTGTAAGTGATCAAGCATTACAAAGGTGTGTCCATTGCCACAGGTGCTACTGATCCCGGGCGGGTCAAGGTATTTCACCATCTTTGTTTCCTCAACACTTCTAGTTATATATGTTTCATCCTTGATGTGATCCTTACAATGAGTATTCATGGTTTGTAATTCTCTTCATCCTTATCATAGCATTAATCAGTTGAAGTGCAGAATACTTATATGAAACTGACTACTGTATTCTGTTTGAGACATAATGCTATAAAAGGTGTTACCGGACTCCACTTGTAAGTGGTTATGGTTCACATTCTGGTTTCATGACCTTTAGGTGATAGCCCTTAAATCCAACAACATATATACATCCTGTTATACAACTGATGTTACTGTCTGACGTATGTATGGTGCGGCTTGATGACCTTACCTGCTGATGGCTAATATCGACTGTTATCATCTTGCAAATTGTGTTATTTGTTTGCTTTTCCGTACGGTACACATTCTGGTTTAACGAACTGCAACTGTTGACAGCTGTAAATTCAGAGATAATAAAACATACGTGTTACAGAGCCCGTATGATAAGGGCCCGAGCCAGGCAAGGACCTGACGAATCTGTAAACAAGAAATGACCTGTTGGGCAAGATCAGAGAACGGCTGTGTAGAAGCGAGGACCCGTAATAGAAGAAGAAGAAGAAGAAGAAGAAGAAGAAGAAGAAGAAGAAGAAGAAGAAGAAGAAGAAAGGAGAAGAAGAAGAAGAAGAAGAAGAAGAAGAAGAAGAAGAAGAAGAAGAAGAAGAAGAAGAAGAAGAAAGGAGAAGAAGAAGAAGAAGAAGAAGAAGAAGAAGAAGAAGAAGAAGAAGAAGAAGAAGAAGAAGAAAAAGAAGAAGAAGAACAACAACAACAACAAAAACAACAAGAAGAAGAACAACAACAACAGCAACAAAATTGTCAGGTGAGACTAGCTAATGTGACACAAATCATAACTGCTAAGAGAAGACTTGATGAACATAACAATAACATAACTGTACAGAAAATAATAGTTTCTGAAAACATGTCGTAAGACATGTCAAGCGCAGACCTGGTGACTCTCACAACAGATAATCAATTTGATAATATTCAGAATACATGATTATGTATCCAGGTTTCATGATGATTCAGCAACGGATAACAATTGTATACAGTAACTTACAAACATTGTTTCTCATGACAGAAGATGATCCAGCCTTTACACACGACCAACTACAGACAGCACTGAGCTCCGGCACGTTGAACTCTCCACTAACTACCAGGAACCCTCCTCCTCCTCCTTCTGACGATCCCAAGAACATTGTGTGTTGACCACCCGACCTCCACCCACCCCACACCTCCTGTATACGTAAGGCTGGTCAACAGTAGACGGTCTCCTCCCAACACCGGTCACGACGACTCTTACCTGAGTGACGAAGGCTGCCGTAGCCAGTGAGGTGGTACAGGGTGTGTGTCTTCACCTGTTACTTATGTTTCCCAGGTGTGGTCGGGCAGGCAGGCAGGGGAGGTGGCCTGGGTAAACAACCTTAGTTAGGGATTTGTTCTTGACTCCAGCCAAATCTTGCCACCGCCGGCCGGACGTACCAGGTGACACACATCATTTGGGGCACCAAGATGTTTCCCGGGATGTCACAAAAGGAGAAAAAGTCATCGTTAACCTTTTCAAACGAAGAACTTCAGCAGAGTGTTATACAGCGGCGTCAAATTTAAGATTGAGTTCTAAAAGGAAACTGAAAAAAAATAGAGAAAAAGATTTTTTTTTCTTGACATGATATGAACTACTTAAGTTACTCGAACTATATCAAAGGTGTTCGTGTTTGTCCTATTGTGATAATGTCACCACTTGTCTTTATCATAAACTGAACTAATCTATTGAGTCATTACCTTCTATTCCCTAAACATTCACCAAACTCGTGGTTCAAAATATTGTAAATTTATAGGAAATGTTAGGAAAATGAAGTCTTTTTGTTAGAAAAAATATGAAACGTATATAAGAGAAAATATAAACTTAGAATATTTTCGAATATTCGTTGACGTTGGATAGATTCCTCTCCAAATTATGTCAACCTAATTCAAGTCAGATTTCAGATTACGTATAAAGGAATATACAAAGGAATTCATACAACAACATAACACTGGCACCTTACGAAGCTGCCTGTAATGATGGAAGAGATCAGAAGGTCATAGATCAGTGGGGTAGGAGGAGACACACATACACATGTTTCAGAGAGAATAACCTGTAAACTGTATATGTAACTAAGGAGACGCAAACAATATTAGTCGAAAATCATAGGTGAAATATCTATCGAGTCTATCCTCAAACATCTTTCATCTACTTTACTAGGTATATCATTCCACATGTTGATAATCCTGTTAAGATAAAGTACTTCGCCTCATTCGAGGTAAAACGTTTTCCGACAAGTATATAATCATAACTACGATGAGAATGAAACAAATATATCCTTAAGTACTATGGTTGAAATTGAAACTGAAACTGAGATATTTTATTGATAATATGTACAACAAAATGACAGGGTAGTGTACTACCCCACCCTCATCTTTGTCATCCCTTCTTGGGCTTACAAAAGTTGTAAATGTCTTAACAATAGTACACTACAAGAATTACATTGCATTATCTACAGTAATATAATTAGAATACAACTAGTTTTGATCATGTAAAGATAATGTAGTCTTGGATGATAATAAAGTCATACTCTTGGTGCAAAATGTTTGTATATTGCAAGGATCATTTTAATCTTTCTATTACTAATTGATCAACAAATTTGTTGTTATAGAGAAGTGACATCACTATTCCTATATAGTTGGATTTGTCCACATTGTAATCCATAATGCCACAGTGTATGTGCATCCCCATAGTTGGCAAGATTGACCCAGCCCTCCACTTATCTGCCAATAATATGCCAACCTTAGTCTCATTATGGCAGTATCAACAGATGGTAAGTTAGTGCCGTAAGTTACATTGGCAATTTGTAACACATACAAATAATGATGTAAACTCTCACTGCCTTTGGTTATCACTTCTCTTCTTGCATGTTCCCATTCTTTTCTTTTTCTTTCCATTTCCTTCTTTATTGTTCTTATACTTTCGTTACTTATGATATCTCTATGAAGCTTTTCTGCAGCTTTCTTGGCCAATTTGTCAGCCATTTCATTCAACTGAATCCCCACATATGATGGAATCCATACAAACTGTACAGTACATTCCATTTCTTACATTTCTATGACCAGTTTTTTATAGATATTAACAATATGAAAGTTAACTGGATGTTTACACTGTAAGGCTTCAAATGCACTTCTACTGTCAACAAAAACATGCATGTTTACACATCTCTATAGCAACCTGAAGTCCTTCACTAACTGCATGAAGTTCAGTCAGCGTGGACGAGGTGTTCTTACTAATTCTTTTACAAACTGTTACATCTGCATAACATTGATTGATAAAAGATTCCCTTATAAAAACCACCACAACCCGCTTGACCGTTACCTAACACGAATCTATCACAATATATGTGTACAACATTTCGTCTGGGTAAACTGTTTATTATTTCTAAAAAGACATTTCGTAAATAACTGGATGCCAATCATCTGTTTTCCCTTCAAGCTGTAAACTATCTACTGCAATGCGTCCCTCCTGACATAGCTTGAATCTCAGATAAGTTGGCAGTGAAACACAATATCTATCTACTCCATACTTCATCATAACATTATACAGTTTCTACACTCACCTCTCGGCTAACTAGCGAGCTACAAGGAACAGCCTTCCTGACCACCATTGCCTCACCTTGCAACTACTCACGTGAAACGATTCTGACAATTAACTGCCACTGTTGGTGTCTTACTGAGCTGTGTTGACGACCCGCCCCCACACCTCTTGTATACGTAAGGCTGGTGAACAGTATATGGTCTCCTCCAAACACTGCTCACGAACATTCTCTCCTGAGCCACGAAGGCTGCCGTAGCTGGTCCTCCACTGACGTGGTACATGGCCTGTGTCTTCACCTATTACCTACTTTTCCCTGCTGTCGTTGGACAGAAGACCTGGTGTGGGTAAGAAGTTTTACTTTTGCCTGCATGATAGTGATAATGTGTATGTAAAGGCATACCATACATCAAACATTGAAACTACATCAAATGTCTAATTGAATATATTTAATGTTGGTGGATACAACAGTAATGTACTATCGCTCAGAAAAAGTTCTTGAAAACTACTGATCCTGACAACCAGACACATGGGAGGTAAGTTTGGGGTCATGGTAGAGGAGCAGGCTCACGTGAGGCCTGCATGCCACAATGGTTGCTGCCATGTAGTACATACAACATCTCCTGCCGGTTGTCATTAACATCTTCCATATGAATATAACTTATATGGTTATAATAACTGGGAATGACAATGTGAGACATTATCCACGTTAGACACATCCAGTAAACATTATGTGCATAGTTATGCTTAAATGTTCCTGTGTACAACATCAACAAGGAGTAAATGTTCCTGTGTACAACATCAACAAGGAGTAAATGTTCCTGTGTACAACATCAACAAGGAGCAAATGTTCCTGTGTACAACATCAACAAGGAGTAAATGTTCCTGTGTACAACATCAACAAGGAGCAAATGTTCCTGTGTACAACATCAACAAGGAGTAAATGTTCCCGTGTACAACATCAACAAGGAGTAAATGTTCCTGTGTACAACATCAACAAGGAGTAAATGTTCCCGTGTACAACATCAACAAGGAGTAAATGTTCCTGTGTACAACATCAACAAGGAGTAAATGTTCCTGTGTACAACATCAACATGGAGTAAATGTTCCTGTGTACAACATCAACAAGGAGCAAATGTTCCTGTGTACAACATCAACAAGGAGCAAATGTTCCTGTGTACAACATCAACAAGGAGTAAATGTTCCTGTGTACAACATCAACAAGGAGTAAATGTTACTGTGTACAACATCAACAAGGAGTAAATGTTCATGTGTACAACATCAACAAGGTGTAAATGTTCCTGTGTACAACATCAACAAGGAGTAAATGTTCCTGTGTACAACATCAACAAGGAGTAAATGTTCCTGTGTACAACATCAACAAGGAGTAAATGTTCCTGTGTACAACATCAACAAGGAGTAAATGTTCCTGTGTACAACATCAACAAGGAGCAAATGTTCCTGTGTACAACATCAACAAGGAGCAAATGTTCCTGTGTACAACATCAACAAGGAGTAAATGTTCCTGTGTACAACATCAACAAGGAATAAATGTTCCTGTGTACAACATCAACAAGGAGTAAATGTTCCTGTGTACAACATCAACAAGGAGTAAATGTTCCTGTGTACAACATCAACAAGGAGTAAATGTTCATGTGTACAACATCAACAAGGAGTAAATGCTCCTGTGTACAACATCAACAAGGAGTAAATGTTCCTGTGTACAACATCAACAAGGAGTAAATGTTCCTGTGTACAACATCAACAAGGAGTAAATGTTCCTGTGTACAACATCAACAAGGAGTAAATGTTCATGTGTACAACATCAACAAGGAGTAAATGTTCCTGTGTACAACATCAACAAGGAGTAAATGTTACTGTGTACAACATCAACAAGGAGTAAATGTTCATGTGTACAACATCAACAAGGTGTAAATGTTCCTGTGTACAACATCAACAAGGAGTAAATGTTCCTGTGTACAACATCAACAAGGAGTAAATGTTCCTGTGTACAACATCAACAAGGAGTAAATGTTACTGTGTACAACATCAACAAGGAGCAAATGTTCCTGTGTACAACATCAACAAGGAGTAAATGTTCCTGTGTACAACATCAACAAGGAGTAAATGTTCATGTGTACAACATCAACAAGGAGTAAATGTTCCTGTGTACAACATCAACAAGGAGTAAATGTTCCTGTGTACAACATCAACAAGGAGTAAATGTTCCTGTGTACAACATCAACAAGGAGTAAATGTTGACTGTATCCTTAAGTAGCATCAGCTTCTCAGACATTTAGTAATAGGTAACGTCAAGAGGAATGGCATCTTACCTTGATTATATCAATTTATATATATATATATATATATATATATATATATATATATATATATATATATATATATATATATATATATATATACATATATATATATATATATATATATATATATATATATATATATATATATATATATATATATATATATATATATATATATATATATATATATATATATATATATATATATATATATATATATATATATATATATATATATATATATATATATATATATATATATATATATATATATATATATATATATATATATATATATATATATATATATATATATATATATATATATATATATATATATATATATATATATATATATATATATACATATATATATATATATATATATATATATATATATATATATATATATATATATATATATATATTGAAGCTTATTCTTTCATTGGAATGTGAACAAAGGGAGCATTTTTTCAAAGTGATAGAGATAGAAAGCAAAAAGGTGTTTTTCATAAATGTACGGGAAAAGTTGAGGTCTAGATAAACTTTTGGTCTGTCAAGGCTTTATTGTGGCGGATGACCAATTACCTACCCTCATGTATCCAAGATATGGTTGTACTTTGTGTAATGAAGACAATTGAGGAACATCATAAGCCAATATTCCAGTTTCATGATAAAAGAAGTGGACCAGGCAGTATGATACAGTGGTTAAATTGATGAAAACTACTATTGACGTTTGTGTAAATAAATTATACATTTCCCTTTTCCATAGCCAGAGGTTGAACCCTTATGTGACATTTATTTTTCTAATTTCATTTCAAGATAGAAGTTTCAGTTTTCTAAATTATTTCTTACATTTTTCATATGTATATATATATATATATATATATATATATATATATATATATATATATATATATATATATATATATATATATATATATATATATATATATATATATATATATATATACATATATACATATATATATATATATACATACGTTACTTACTCGATCAAACCACCTCACACCACACATTGTCCTCAAACATCTCATTTCCAGCACATCCATCCTCCTGCGCACAACTCTATCCATAGCCCACACCTCGCAACCATACAACATTGTTGGAACCACTATTCCTTCAAACATACCCATTTTTGCTTTCCGAGATAATGTTCTCGACTTCCACACATTCTTCAAGGCCCCCAGAATTTTCGCCCCCTCCCCCACCCTATGATCTACTTCCGCTTCCATGGTTCCATCCGCTGCCAGATCCACTCCCAGATATCTAAAACACTTTACTTCCTCCAGTTTTTCTCCATTCAAACTTACCTCCCAATTGACTTGACCCTCAACCCTACTGTACCTAATAACCTTGCTCTTATTCACATTTACTCTTAACTTTCTTCTTTCACACACTTTACCAAACTCAGTCACCAGCTTCTGCAGTTTCTCACATCAATCAACCACCAGCGCTGTATCATCAGCGAACAACAACTGACTCACTTCCCAAGATCTCTCATCCCCAACAGACTTCATACTTGCCCCTCTTTCCAAAACTCTTGCATTCAACTCCCTAACAACCCCATCCATAAACAAATTAAACAACCATGGAGACATCACACACCCCTGCCGCAAACCTACATTCACTGAGAACCAATCACTTTCCTCTCTTCCTACACGTACACATGCCTTATATATATATATATATATATATATATATATATATATATATATATATATATATATATATATATATATATATATATATATATATATATATATATATATATATATATATATATATATATGTATATATTTCTTTCTTTTTCTTTCATACTATTCGCCATTTCCCGCATTAGCGAGGTAGCGTTAAGAACAGAGGACTGGGCCTTAGAGGGAATATCCTCACCTGGCCCCCTTCTCTGTTCCTTCTTTTGGAAAATTAAAAAAAAAACGAGAGGGGAGGATTTCCAGCCACCCGCTCCCTTCCCGTTTAGTCGCCTTCTACGACACGCAGGGAATACGTGGGAAGTATTCTTTCTCCCCTATCCCCAGGGATAATATATATATATATATATATATATATATATATATATATATATATATATATATATATATATATATATATATATATATATATATATATATATATATATATATATATATATATATATATATATATATTGATAAATTGATGAGAACTGCTATTGACGTTTGTGTAAATAAATTATACATTTCCTTTTTCCATAGCCAGAGGTTGAACCATTATGTGACATTCATTTTTTTCATTCATTTCAAGCTAGAAGTTTCAGTTTTCTAAATTGTTTCTTACATTTTTCATATGTATATATATGTATGAGTGTGTGTGTGTGTATATGTGCGTATGTATGTGTATGTGTGTGTATGTGTATATGTATATATATATGTATATTATCCCTGGGGATAGGGGTGAAAGAATACTTCCCACGTATTCCTCGCGTGTCGTAGAAAGCGACTAGAGGGGACGGGAGCGGGGGGCCAGAAATCCTCCCCTCCTTGTATTAACTTTCTAAAATGGGAAACAGAAGAAGGAGTCACGCGGGGAGTGCTCATCCTCCTCGAAGGCTCAGAGTGGGGTGCCTAAATGTGTGTGGATGTAACCAAGATGTGAAAAAAGGAGAGATAGGTAGTATGTTTGAGGAAAGGAACCTGGATGTTTTGGCTCTGAGTGAAACGAAGCTCAAGGGTAAAGGGGAAGAGTGGTTTGGGAATGTCTGGGGAGTAAATTCAGGGGTTAGTGAGAGGACAAGAGCAAGGGAAGGAGTAGCAATACTCCTGAAACAGGAGTTGTGGGAGTATGTGATAGAGTGTAAGAAAGTAAATTCTCGATTAATATGGGTAAAACTGAAAGTTGATGGAGAGAGGTGGGTGATTATTGTTGCTTATGCACCTGGGCATGAGAAGAAAGATCAAGAGAGGCAAGTGTTTTGGGAGCAGCTGAATGAGTGTGTTAGTGGTTTTGATGCACGAGACCGGGTTATAGTGATGGGTGATTTGAATGCAAAGGTGAGTAATGTGGCAGTTGAGGGAATAATTGGTATACATGGGGTGTTCAGTGTTGTAAATGGAAATGGTGAAGAGCTTGTAGATTTATGTGCTGAAAAAGGACTGGTGATTGGGAATACCTGGTTTAAAAAGCGAGATATACATAAGTATACTTATGTAAGTAGGAGAGATGGCCAGAGAGCGTTATTGGATTACGTGTTAATTAACAGGCGTGCGAAAGAGAGACTTTTGGATGTTAATGTGCTGAGAGGTGCAACTGGAGGGATGTCTGATCATTATCTTGTGGAGGCTAAGGTGAAGATTTGTATTGGTTTTCAGAAAAGAAGAGTGAATGTTGGGGTGAAGAGGGTGGTGAGAGTAAGTGAGCTTGAGAAGGAGACCTGTGTGAGGAAGTACCAGGAGAGACTGAGTACAGAATGGAAAAAGGTGAGAACAAACGAAGTAAGGGGAGTGGGGGAGGAATGGGATGTGTTTAGGGAATCAGTGATGGATTGCGCAAAAGATGCTTGTGGCATGAGAAGAGTGGGAGGTGGGTTGATTAGAAAGGGTAGTGAGTGGTGGGATGAAGAAGTAAGAGTATTAGTGAAAGAGAAGAGAGAGGCATTTGGACGATTTTTGCAGGGAAAAAATGCAATTGAGTGGGAGATGTATAAAAGAAAGAGACAGGAGGTCAAGAGAAAGGTGCAAGAGGTGAAAAAAAGGGCAAATGAGAGTTGGGGTGAGAGAGTATCATTAAATTTTAGGGAGAATAAAAAGATGTTCTGGAAGGAGGTAAATAAAGTGCGTAAGACAAGGGAGCAAATGGGAACTTCAGTGAAGGGCGCAAATGGGGAGGTGATAACAAGTAGTGGTGATGTGAGAAGGAGATTGAGTGAGTATTTCGAAGGTTTGTTGAATGTGTTTGATGATAGAGTGGCAGATATAGGGTGTTTTGGTCGAGGTGGTGTGCAAAGTGAGAGGGTTAGGGAAAATGATTTGGTAAACAGAGAAGAGGTAGTGAAAGCTTTGCGGAAGATGAAAGCCGGCAAGGCAGCAGGTTTGGATGGTATTGCAGTGGAATTTATTAAAAAAGGGGGTAACTGTATTGTTGACTGGTTGGTAAGGTTATTTAATGTATGTATGACTCATGGTGAGGTGCCTGAGGATTGGCGGAATGCGTGCATAGTGCCATTGTACAAAGGCAAAGGGGATAAGAGTGAGTGCTCAAATTACAGAGGTATAAGTTTGTTGAGTATTCCTGGTAAATTGTATGGGAGGGTATTGATTGAGAGGGTGAAGGCATGTACAGAGCATCAGATTGGGGAAGAGCAGTGTGGTTTCAGAAGTGGTAGAGGATGTGTGGATCAGGTGTTTGCTTTGAAGAATGTATGTGAGAAATACTTAGAAAAGCAAATGGATTTGTATGTAGCATTCATGGATCTGGAGAAGGCATATGATAGAGTTGATAGAGATGCTCTGTGGAAGGTATTAAGAATATATGGTGTGGGAGGAAAGTTGTTAGAAGCAGTGAAAAGTTTTTATCGAGGATGTAAGGCATGTGTACGTGTAGGAAGAGAGGAAAGTGATTGGTTCTCAGTGAATGTAGGTTTGCGGCAGGGGTGTGTGATGTCTCCATGGTTGTTTAATTTGTTTATGGATGGGGTTGTTAGGGAGGTAAATGCAAGAGTTTTGGAAAGAGGGGCAAGTATGAAGTCTGTTGGGGATGAGAGAGCTTGGGAAGTGAGTCAGTTGTTGTTCGCTGATGACACAGCGCTGGTGGCTGATTCATGTGAGAAACTGCAGAAGCTGGTGACTGAGTTTGGTAAAGTGTGTGAAAGAAGAAAGTTAAGAGTAAATGTGAATAAGAGCAAGGTTATTAGGTACAGTAGGGTTGAGGGTCAAGTCAATTGGGAGGTGAGTTTGAATGGAGAAAAACTGGAGGAAGTGAAGTGTTTTAGATATCTGGGAGTGGATCTGGCAGCGGATGGAACCATGGAAGCGGAAGTGGATCATAGGGTGGGGGAGGGGGCGAAAATTCTGGGGGCCTTGAAGAATGTGTGGAAGTCGAGAACATTATCTCGGAAAGCAAAAATGGGTATGTTTGAAGGAATAGTGGTTCCAACAATGTTGTATGGTTGCGAGGCGTGGGCTATGGATAGAGTTGTGCGCAGGAGGATGGATGTGCTGGAAATGAGATGTTTGAGGACAATGTGTGGTGTGAGGTGGTTTGATCGAGTGAGTAACGTAACTGTAAGAGAGATGTGTGGAAATAAAAAGAGCGTGGTTGAGAGAGCAGAAGAGGGTGTTTTGAAGTGGTTTGGGCACATGGAGAGAATGAGTGAGGAAAGATTGACCAAGAGGATATATGTGTCGGAGGTGGAGGGAACAAGGAGAAGAGAGAGACCAAATTGGAGGTGGAAAGATGGAGTGAAAAAGATTTTGTGTGATCGGGGCCTGAACATGCAGGAGGGTGAAAGGAGGGCAAGGAATAGAGTGAATTGGAGCGATGTGGTATACCGGGGCTGACGTGCTGTCAGTGGATTAAATCAAGGCATGTGAAGCGTCTGGGGTAAACCATGGAAAGCTGCGTAGGTATGTATATTTGCGTGTGTGGACGCATGTATATACATGTGTATGGGGGTGGGTTGGGCCATTTCTTTCGTCTGTTTCCTTGCGCTACCTCGCAAACGCGGGAGACAGCGACAAAGTATAAAAAAAAAAAAATATATGCATCAGAAGTGGAGGGAACAATCACCCCGCCAATTAATACCAATTTCTCAACTGCCCATATCCCATATCTCTTGCACATGCTATCACTGCTTCACTAAATATCTCCCATTCCCCTTGCTTCATTTGCTTACAACTTTAGCTATTCTATACCCAATCTCTTCTAGTATTTCACACACACACACACACCTCTTTTTTCCAAGCTCATTTCTTTCTCACCCTCTTCTCATTCATATTAGCTTCTGATGCATATATCCTCTTTTTCCTCTATCCTCATTTTCTTAACACTACCTCACTAATATGGGAAATGACAAATATATATGAAATAAAATATATGTGGTTTGATTGACTAAGTAATGAAAGGGTAAAAGATATGTGTGGTAATAAAAAGAGTGGTTGAGAGAGCAGAAGTGGCTTTGTTGAAATAATTTGGACTCGTGAGGATGAGTAAGGAGAGGATGTACGTGTCGGGGATGGGGGGAGCGAGGAGGGGTGGGGAACCGGATTGGGGGAGGAAAGATGGAGTGGGGGAGATTTTGAGTTATCGGGGCCTGAACATGCAGGAGGGTGGGGGGCGTGCGGGGAGTGGAGTGAATTGGAGCGATGTGGTATGCTGGTGTCGACGTGGTGTCGGTGGATTGAGCCAGGGCATGTGAAGCGTTTGGGGTGGGCCGTGGAGGGTTCTGTGGGGCCTGGATGTGGAAGGGGAGCTGTGGTTTCGGTGCATTGTTGCATGAGAGCTGGAGACTGAGTGTGAACGAATGGGGCCTTTGTTGTCTTTTCCTAGCGCTGCCTCACACACATGAGGGGGAAGGATGTTGTTGTTCCATGTGTGGCGGGGTGGCGATGGGAATGAATGGAGGCAGACAGTGTGAATTGTGTACATGGGTATATATGTGTGTGTCTGTGTGTGTATATGTATGTGTGCGTTGAGATGTATAGGTGTGTATATGTGGTGTGTGTGGACGTGTATGTATATGCATGTGTGTGTGGGTGGGTTGGGCCATTCTTTCGTCTGTTTCCTTGCGCTGCCTCGCTGGCGCGGGGGACGGCGACGGGGCAAAGTGAATAAATAGATAAATATATATAGGGGAGAAAGAATACTTCCCACGTATTCCCTGCATGTCGTAGAAGGCGACTAAAAGGGAAGGGAGCGGGGGGCTGGAAATCCTCCCCTCTCATTTTTTTTTAAATTTTCCAAAAGAAGGAACAGAGAAGGGGGCCATATGAGGATATTCCCTCAAAGGCCCAGTCCTCTGTTCTTAACGTTAACTCGCTAATGCGGAAAATGGCGAATAGTATGAAAAAAAAAAAAATATATATATACATATTTATTTATATTTATATATTATACTTTGTCGCTGTCTCCCGCGTTTGCGAGGTAGCGCAAGGAAACAGACGAAAGAAATGGCCCAACCCCCCCCCCATACACATGTATATACATACGTCCACACACGCATATATACATACCTACACAGCTTTCCATGGTTTACCCCAGACGCTTCACATGCCTTGATTCAATCCACTGACAGCACGTCAACCCCGGTATACCACATCGATCCAATTCACTCTATTCCTTGCCCTCCTTTCACCCTCCTGCATGTTCAGGCCCCGATCACACAAAATCTTTTTCACTCCATCTTTCCACCTCCAATTTGGTCTCCCTCTTCTCCTCGTTCCCTCCACCTCCGACACATATATCCTCTTGGTCAATCTTTCCTCACTCATTCTCTCCATGTGCCCAAACCACTTCAAAACACCCTCTTCTGCTCTCTCAACCACGCTCTTTTTATTTCCACACATCTCTCTTACCCTTACGTTACTCACTCGATCAAACCACCTCACACCACACATTGTCCTCAAACATCTCATTTCCAGCACATCCATCCTCCTGCGCACAACTCTATCCATAGCCCACGCCTCGCAACCATACAACATTGTTGGAACCACTATTCCTTCAAACATACCCATTTTTGCTTTCCGAGATAATGTTCTCGACTTCCACACATTCTTCAAGGCCCCCAGAATTTTCGCCCCCTCCCCCACCCTATGATCCACTTCCGCTTCCATGGTTCCATTCGCTGCCAGATCCACTCCCAGATATCTAAAACACGTCACTTCCTCCAGTTTTTCTCCATTCAAACTCACCTCCCAATTGACTTGACCCTCAACCCTACTGTACCTAATAACCTTGCTCTTATTCACATTTACTCTTAACTTTCTTCTTCCACACACTTTACCAGACTCAGTCACCAGCTTCTGCAGTTTCTCACATGAATCAGCCACCAGCGCTGTATCATCAGCGAACAACAACTGACTCACTTCCCAAGCTCTTTCATCCCCAACAGACTTCATACTTGCCCCTCTTTCCAAAAGTCTTGCATTTACCTCCCTAACAACCCCATCCATAAACAAATTAAACAACCATGGAGACATCACACACCCCTGCCGCAAACCTACATTCACTGAGAACCAATCACTTTCCTCTCTTCCTACACGTACACATGCCTTACATCCTCGATAAAAACTTTTCACTGCTTCTAACAACTTTCCTCCCACACCATATATTCATAATACCTTCCACAGAGCATCTCTATCAACTCTATCATATGCCTTCTCCAGATCCATAAATGCTACATACAAATCCATTTGCTTTTCTAAGTATTTCTCACATACATTCTTCAAAGCAAACACCTGATCCACACATCCTCTACCACTTCTGAAACCACACACACATATATATATATATATATATATATATATATATATATATATATATATATATATATATATATATATAGGTATGTATATTTGCGTGTGTGGACGTATGTATATACATGTGTATGGGGGGGGGTTGGGCCATTTCTTTCGTCTGTTTCCTTGCGCTACCTCGCAAACGCGGGAGACAGCGACAGAGTATAATAAATAAAAATAAATATATATATATATATATATATATATATATATATATATATATATATATATATATATATATATATATATATATATATATATATATATATATATATATATATATATATATATATATATATATACATATATATATATATATATATATATATATATATATATATAAAGTTAAGAGTAAATGTGAATAAGAGCAAGGTTATTAGGTACAGAAGGGTTGAGGGTCAAGTCAATTGGGAGGTAAGTTTGAATGGAGAAAAACTGGATGAAGTAAAGTGTTTTAGATATCTGGGAGTGGATCTGGCAGCGGATGGAGCCATGGAAGCGGAAGTGAATCATAGGGTGGGGGAGGCGGAGAAAATCCTGGGAGCCTTGAAGAATGTGTGGAAGTCGAGAACATTATCTCGGAAAGCAAAAATGGGTATGTTTGAAGGAATAGTGGTTCCAACAATGTTGTATGGTTGCGAGGCGTTGGCTATGGATAGAGTTGTGCGCAGGAGGATGGATGTGCTGGAAATGAGATGTTTGAGGACAATGTGTGGTGTGAGGTGGTTTGATCGAGTAAGTAATGTAAGGGTAAGAGAGATATGTGGAAATAAAAAGAGGGTGGTTGAGAGAGCAGAAGAGGGTGTTTTGAAATGGTTTAGGCACATGGAGAGAATGAGTGAGGAAAGATTGACCAAGAGGATATATGTGTCGGAGGTGGAGGGAACGAGGAGAAGCGGGAGACCAAATTGGAGGTGGAAAGATGGAGTGAAAAAGATTTTGTGTGATCGGGGCCTGAACATGCAGGAGGGTGAAAGGCGGGTAAGGAATAGAGTGAATTGGATCGATGTGGTGTACCGGGGTTGACGTGGTGTCAGTGGATTGAATCAGGGCATGTGAAGCGTCTGGGGTAAACCATGGAAAGCTGTGTGGGGCCTGGATGTGGAAAGGGAGCTGTGGTTTCGGGCATTATTGCATGACAGCTAGACACTGAGTGTGAACGAATGAGGCCTTTGTTGTCTTTTCCTAGCGCTACCCCGCACACATGAGGGGGGAGGGGGATGGTATTCCATGTGTGGCGAGGTGGCGGTGGGAATGAATAAAGGCAGAGTGTGAATTGTGTTCATGGGTATATATGTATATGTCTGTGTGTGTATATATATGTGTACATTGAGATGTATAGGTATGTTTATTTGCGTGTGTGGAAGTGTGTGTATATACATGTGTATGAGGGTGGGTTGGGCCATTTCTTTCGTCTGTTTCCTTGCGCTACCTCGCAAACGCGGGAGACAGCGACAAAGCAAAAATAAATAATATATATATATATATATATATATATATATATATATATATATATATATATATATATATATATATATATTTTTTTTTTTTTTTTTATACTTTGTCGCTGTCTCCCGCGTTTGCGAGGTAGCGCAAGGAAACAGACGAAAGAAGTGGCCCCACCCCCCCCCCCCCATACACATGTACATACACACGTCCACACACGGAAATATACATACCTACACAGCTTTCCATGGTTTACCCCGGACGCTTCACATGCCTTGGTTCAATCCACTGACAGCACGTCAACCCCTGTATACCACATCACCCCAATTCGCTCTATTTCTTGCCCTCCTTTCACCCTCCTGCATGTTCAGGCCCCGATCACACAAAATCCTTTTCACTCCATCTTTCCACCTCCAATTTGGTCTCCCTCTTCTCCTCGTTCCCTCCACCTCCGACACATATATCCTCTTGGTCAATCTTTCCTCACTCATTCTCTCCATGTGCCCAAACCATTTCAAAACACCCTCTTCTGCTCTCTCAACCACGCTCTTTTTATTTCCACACATCTCTCTTACCCTTACGTTACTTACTCGATCAAACCACCTCACACCACACATTGTCCTTAAACATCTCATTTCCAGCACATCCATCCTCCTGCGCACAACTCTATCCATAGCCCACGCCTCGCAACCATACAACATTGTTGGAACCACTATTCCTTCAAACATACCCATTTTTGCTTTCCGGGATAATGTTCTCGACTTCCACACATTCTTCAAGGCTCCCAAAATTTTCGCCCCCTCCCCCACCCTATGATCCACTTCCGCTTCCATGGTTCCATCCGCTGCCAGATCCACTCCCAGATATCTAAAACACTTCACTTCCTCCAGTTTTTCTCCATTCAAACTCACCTCCCAATTGACTTGACCCTCAACCCTACTGTACCTAATAACCTTGCTCTTATTCACATTTACTCTTAACTTTCTTCTTTCACACACTTTACCAAACTCAGTCACCAGCTTCTGCGGTTTCTCACATGAATCAGCCACCAGCGCTGTATCATCAGCGAACAACAACTGACTCACTTCCCAAGCTCTCTCATCCCCAACAGACTTCATACTTGCCCCTCTTTCTAAAACTCTTGCATTCACCTCCCTAACAACCCCATCCATAAACAAAGTAAACAACCATGGAGACATCACACACCCCTGCCGCAAACCTACATTCAATGAGAACCAATCACTTTCCTCTCTTCCTACACGTACACATGCCTTACATCCTCGATAAAAACTTTTCACTGCTTCTAACAACTTTCCTCCCACACCATATATTCTTAATACCTTCCACAGAGCATCTCTATCAACTCTATCATATGCCTTCTCCAGATCCATAAATGCTACATACAAATCCATTTGCTTTTCTAAGTATTTCTCACATACATTCTTCAAAGCAAACACCTGATCCACACATCCTCTACCACTTCTGAAACCACACTGCTCTTCCCCAATCTGATGCTCTGTACATGCTTTCACCATCTCAATCAATATATATATATATATATATATATATATATATATATATATATATATATATATATATATCTTTCTTTCATACTATTCGCCATTTCCCGCATTAGCGAGGTAGCGTTGAGAACAGAGGACTAGGCCCTTGAGGGAATATCCTCACCTGGGCCCCTTCTCTGTTCCCTCTTTTGGAAAATTAAAAAAAAAAAAAAAAGTGAGAGGGGAGGATTTCCAGCCCCCCGCTCCCTCCCCTTTTAGTCGCCTTCTACGACACGCAGGGAATACGTGGGAAGTATTCTTTCTCCCCTATCCCCAGGGATAATATATATATATATATATATATATATTTTATTTTGCCTTGTCGCTGTCTCCCGCGTCATATATATATATATATATATATATATATATATATATATATATATATATATATATATATATATATATATATATATATATATATATATATATATATATATTATCCCTGGGGATAGGGGAGAAAGAATACTTCCCACGTATTCATTGCGTGTCGTAGAAGGCGACTAAAAGGGACGGGAGCGGGGGCTGGAAATCCTCCCCTCTCGTTTTTAGTTTTCCTAATGAAGGAACAGAGGAGGGGGTCAAGTGAGGATATTCCCTCAAAGGCTCAATCCTCTGTTCTTAACGCTACCTTGTTAACGCGGGAAATGGCGAACAGTATGAAGAAAGAAAAATATATATATATATATATATATATATATATATATATATATATATATATATATATATTGTGGAGGAAATATTTAAAACCATTTTGGTGTCTCAGATTTTAGACATGAATCTAGGTATATTCACGCCACTGACTAACATTATGACCTTCATTTCCTTCTAGCAGATACAGGTTTTCAGATAATGCAATTATCAATAAATGGACCACTCACGAGCATAGGTAGTTCTGAGTGGAGCTTAACATGTTGTGCTTCTACACAATGACAACAAATATGGATCACTCCCAATTGGTGGTTCAACTATAATGAGTGAACAGCAGGACACAATCGTCCTGGTCTTACACAAGATATCATACCACCATCACCAATGGTTAATGTGTGTGGATCTTAAGATGGTGACTTTTCTCCTGGGTCAGCAGAGTGGGTACAACAAGTAGCCCAGCTTTATCTGTCTCT
>NC_092231.1:48767289-48774789 GCF_036320965.1 Panulirus ornatus
CTGCAGACTGTGTTGAAATATCCTTTACCTTCATACCCATGGGAAAGAGTTCATATGGACATATCAGGAGGTTTTCCTAGGTCCATGGTAGGCTACAGATACATCTTAGTAATTACTGATGCCTTCACGAGATACTGTGAATTAGTCCCAGTTCAAAATAAAGACGCAGCTACGGTCGCTAAGGCGTTCAAAGACAGATATAATGCGCCGAAGATTTTAGTCACAGATAATGGAGTGGAATTTAATAACTCATTATTAGAAGAACTCTGTAAATTGTATAACATAAGTAAATGTAATATAATGGCACATCACCCAGCCTCGAATGGCCTGGCAGAAAGGTTGAACCGTAAGATCCTCCAGTGTCTTCCCACCAACATTAATCTTGATCATGATGAATGGGATGAATACTTGTCTGATGTCCATTGTTCATTAAACTCTGCATATCATAAGTCAATTGGAGACACACCCTTCCACACCTTACACGGTTTTGATAAAGTGTTGCCGTATGACATAATAGCGTCCTCTCCTTCATGTCCAGCGGTCCAGAAATCAGTTGTAGCGGAAAAATATCGCACGACTCAATTGATTCATCAAAGGATCAAGGAAAATCTAGGTGAAGCCACTACAACCTTCACGAACCAGGCTGATAAATTCACGAAACCATAAAAGGTGGCTCCCGTACTCTTGGTAATGGTGCAGGAATTAAACTCTAGAAGTGAGGTTCCTAAACTTGACCCAAAATTTTCTGGCCCCTATAGAGTCTTAGCTCATTTAAAGGGACATAAGTTCAGGGTTCGACATCTAAATACAGGTGACATTCGTGAAGAACATGAGGACCACTTGAAAGTTTTACAGTATTCTGAACATGATCATCCCGGTAACACAACACTCCTCAAACCCCAAACATTGTCACCCAACCAACTTCTACCACTGTTCAGACTGTCCCCACACCAGAACCGACCACCCTCACAACACCACCACACACACATCAGTATTCATTAAGACCTCACCTTTAAGAAGTTGCTAAATTTATCATTTTCCAGGTTCTTCCTTCTCATGTCCTTATGATGTCTTCCTGTATATGACACCATGGCAGTACCAGGCGCCCTTCCCACGACTCCCCGCCAGGTCCACCTCGTGAGGGACACAGTCTCAGTTAAGTTGGGCCTGGAGGGTCTACCCTGCACTTACGATTATTTAGTGAAACTGATGGAGGCCGTACCTCCCTTACGCTCTACCCTACTCAAGTTTTACACCAGTGCGTCCATCAGAAACTCTAGTGTTGCTCCTCCTCCAACTTTGTTAAACCAGTGGACCTGCAAACTGAATAGTACCTGTGTGATTCTGTATGACATAATACAAGACACTGAATCTCCAGTAAATACTAATGCCAGAATGAAGACGAAAAAGCAAAGGAGAAGCAAGAGAGGTCTACTTAATTTTGTAGGGTCCCTCCAATCATATTTGTTTGGTATTGCTACTCAGGAAGAACTTAATTCAGTTAGAAATCAGGTTAGATCCTTACAGTTTCAACAACTTCTTAACAACAGGTATATTAAGGCTAAAGCTAAGATCTTAAAACAACATTCTAAATATTTGAATGACATAATGTTAACTGTTAATAACTTGACACAACATGTAGCACTACTGTCAAAGTCTCTTAATCCCATATATGCTATAGTGACTATTTCCACATATGTTGATAGTTTATATGTCCAGATCACTTATCATGCACATTTTTTCACTGACTTATTGGAAGATGTTAATAATCTGGTAAACCAAGTTGTCATACCATCATTGTTTCCCTTCTCAGAACTCACACGTATCATTAAACAAGCGATGACGAAATTCGGTTGCACCCCAGCTCTCCCTCTGCATCACGTGACCAGTTATTACTCCTTACTAACGGTTGACGTGATCCTCGAAGCGGTCATTATCCACATACCATTCACTGACTCCAATACTTACAGCCTTGTGAACGTAATACCATTCCCTTTTAATTATACAAAAGGGTCGCAAAAAACTATCGTCCTTGCTGATAACATGAACTTTCTCTTATATAATATTAATTCCTCGTTGATTGCACATCTCTCCATGCATGATTTAGCATTGTGCCATAAACCATTGCTTGACAACTTGATTTGCATTCCCCCCCCGCCCCAATACCTTGGTTTTCCATAATTTACAAACAAATTCATGTAAGTACCAACTACTTTTTGGGCATCAACAAAATGTTCTTCGTTCTTGTTCCTTTAAGGAAATTGTTGTTAATGAACCTTGGATTGAAAGTATGGACCAGTATCACGTACTGTTTTTCCCAGACCAACAAAATGTTCTTATTCATTGCCCACCTAATCATCCCAAATCTTATTTATTTCTGGGACACATTCAGTTAGGACAACAATATACTCTTATCAGTTCCAGTTTCAAATTGTTCGGCACTCATGATCATTATTTGGGACAAATTGATAGAATTATCCCGAGTTTAGGACGAATTCCCCAAAACATCAACTTACCAATCATCGATGAAGTAAAGATCCAACACCTTCCATATAAGGTTCAGGACGATTTAGATTCTGCAATATTTCTCGTATTTCTGGAATTTCAGTTATTTCGTTGTCTATTGCACTCATATTATTATTCATAGTATTCATCTTATATTGTCGTCTACGACATAGGGTGTCTAATATAGAATTCCCTACAGCCACATTGGATGTTCAGAAGGTAGTCGCAGCAGCACTTCCTTATTTAAGGAGGAATCTAACTCCAGAATAATATGTATTGAATAAGTTGTTTGAATCTTTATTCTTTTCTTTTCATTTAATTTGCTTACTGATTTTGTTTACACCATATATAATATCCATGTATATATCTTTATGATAATCTAATAATTGTAAAGTGTGTTATCCTTCTTCTCAAGCATACTAGTTGATATAGGAATAACTCTTGTACATACCTACAATTTGCTTATTTCTGTACTCTTATATTCAGTATTATTTCATGTATAACAATAACTTATCATGGCTGGCAGGAGCTTGAGCCAGGTTGTGGCCGAGCAAAATGTAAGACTCACGCACACTACCATTAATTTTTCATTAGGTATTTGTTATTATCATTTTACTGTGAGTTACATAGAGTTAGATGCATGTTGCCACGGGCTCACTGTTCCCACGGGCTACTGTTAATCAGGATGTTTGAACACGTAAGAGCTGATCTGTTATTTGAACACGTTGTTGAATGGGTGTTGACGGACTCCCATATAACCCCTGCCAGTGTGACCTGAGGGGACACACTGGCCAGCATCGTCACACTGTTCACTAGAGTGTGTCGTAGTGTGTCATAAGACTATAGCCCAGAGTACTACAGATGGACGTACACGTTTTGTTGTAATAAATCTACAAAGGCCGCCTGATCTTCATTGAGTACCACAGACGAAGAAGACCTGATTTCCTTCATCTCAACTCAACCTTACAAATATACTTACAGAATTAAGAGACGAAACAACAGGAGCGTAATACTCTCTCCATAATATACAAATAGTACACACACACACACACACACACACACACAGAGAGGCGCCAGGCTGGAGGCGGGGCATCGTGACGTCACAGGCAAGTCCCTCCCCCCGCCAGATCCAAACATGTGTTGTGTCTGGTGATGGCGGTTCAAGATTTCCCACATTAATATTGATCTTTACATTATCATCCACTCCCAAAGTCACCTGGCATTCTTGTGTTTCAACAACAGACGTGATATATGCAACACCAGGCAAACATTGTACCATTATCTGATAGGTTAATTGGTGCACAATCAAGAACCAGTGAATTTCATGGCCGCCATAAGTAAGTAAGGAAGGTGACTTTAATGATGATAAATACGACCTGGTATGGCTGTGTCTACACACTACCGCCATCTGGTCAACATTGTACATACCAACATTTAAATACAATCATTTGAACGTAAACCTTCCAGCTGCATTATTTCATTATACTCCATTCATTTACGTCATATAAACACACACTTTGAAAGTACATTAGTTACATAAAACTTGTGCAACCGTCATTGAAACTCGAACTTTTAAGTCCGTCATTTTGAGAATTCTGCCAAACAACTGCGAACTTTTACGACTCGTCAAATTGCAGCAGTTGTATGAACTGCTTCGTTTAATTAAATAATTTTAAAGTTAATTGATTTAGTGATATCCTTTGAAGCCTGTCCTTTAAGCATGAAGCTTTAACTCTCACTTGATATAAACATAACCTTTGATTTCCATCTCTGGTGAGGAAGTTTGTACAATCTATCAAACTCCATCATTGATGCCAACTTTTAAATCCCTCAACTTAGCTGGGCCACACATTCCTTGGCTGCCACACACACTTTGTCATTTTCAACTGTGTTGACAACGCTCTCATTCATTCGTCATTTGGATCGTCTCATTGATATTCCATTCATAAAATTCAATTGATAAAAGGATTAGTGATAACACATCATCCACTCTGGCTCAGTTACATGCAGTCTGTGAGGGTCTTCAGACTGCTATAGAGAAATGTAAAGATACATATTTCATTGTGGACAGTAGAAGTACACTGAAGGCCTGGCATAGTAAGCAGCCATGTAACTGCCAGTGTTAACATTTGTAAACGTTTGGTTATAGTATTGCAAGATATATAATGTGATGTACAGTTTATATGGATCCCATCATATGTAGGGAGTCACTATAATGAAGTGGCTGATGGGTTGGCATAGGAATGATAGGAAATGAAATGAAAAGAATAAGAGAAGAATGGGAAAATGTAAGTATAGGTGTAATTGCTGAACATAGTGAGACTTTACAACATGATTCATATGTGTTAACACCAACGTAACTTATGAGGCAAACCTTACACGTGTGGATAATGTGTTAACGAGATTAAGACTCGGGTATTGATATTATTGGCAGTTAAGTGGAGGGACTGGTCGATCATGTCAACTTTGCCACATGAGGGATGGTCATACATTACAACATTATGTTTTAGGTCATGAAAAATTCAGCCACACAGAAACAATGAAATTAGCAATATAACGAACAAGTTTGTTAGATTATTGATAATGGTATGATTAATAACATACTTGCACAATACAAAGAATTTGCACCAAGGTTGTAACATCCTTGTAATGAGTTCAGGGGTTTTAAAATGAGGGCCATTGTTTGTTTGTTTTCTTTGAACTGAACATATCTACACAAAAGGTATGATGTTTGTAAATATTTTGTTGTAAATTCCACTGTGAGATGATGAAGATGAGGAGGGGAGTAGTATACTGCCCCGTTGTGGGGTATGATGAAGATAAGGAGGGGAGTAGTATACTGCCCCGTCCTGGGGTATGATGAAGATGAGGAGGGGAGTAGTATACTACCCCGTCCTGGGTGATGATGAAGATGAGGAGGAGAGTAGTATAATACCCGGTCCGGGGGTATGATGAAGGTGAGGAGGGGAGTAGTATACTGCCCGGTCCCGGGGTATGATGAAGATGAGGAGGGGAGTAGTATAATACCCGGTCCTGGGGTATGATGAAGATGAGGAGGGGAGTAGTATACTACCCGGTCCGGGGGTATGATGAAGATGAGGAGGGGAGTAGTATACTGCCCCGTCCTGGGGTATGATGAAGATGAGGAGGGGAGTAGTATAATACCCGGTCCGGGGGTATGTCGATATGTCAACATGTATTTCAATTCAGTTCAATCCCAAGATGACTCCAGAAAGATCTTAACAGTGTATCGTTATACAGTGAACAATGGGCAGTGATGTATGCTGTAGGCATATGCAACTGCAACACGTTGTGCACAAAGCAGGCAAACTAAGTACCATCTTAAGATAAGGAAATAAAACTAATGTACGTAATAAGACTAACAGGCAACTTGGTGTCATGTGTTAGTAGCAAGAATGAACAGGTAATATTACAGCTATAGTTAGTCACACAACACTTACATTATGACGTACAGGTTTGGTCATCACATTACAGAGTGTAGATGAATACCTATGTTAGTATAAAGAGAAACATGACAATCAACACAACACTTACATTATGACGTACAGGTTTGGTCATCACATTACAGAGTGAAGATGAATACCTATGTTAGTATAAAGAGAAACATGACAATCAATACCTGGCATTAAAATGCTCTCATATGAAGACATTAAGATAACAAGGACACATGAAGGGTACAGAATGAGGGGCGATATGATAGTGGTTTAGCAAATCAGGAATGTTTCTTAATGCAAGCTAGACCATACATTCTAATACTAAAAAGGTAGACCTTTATTAACATTAGTTTCATATGTATAATAATCTTTGATAAGTAAACTGTCAGAGAACATCATCATGACCAGTAGATATTAACATTAGTTTCATATGTATAATAATCTTTGATAAGTAAACTGTCAGAGAACATCATCATGACCAGTAGATATTAACATTAGTTTCATATGTATAATAATCTTTGATAAGTATACTGTCAGAGAACATCATCATGACCAGTAGATGTAATATTGGACTAATCCTCCTCCTCTGTCCTTTAATTCCTACTGTCACATTTTGATTTATATAAGTAATGAAAGGGCAAGTCATAGCCTAGACAAATTCAATTTCTCATAGATCAACCACCTTGCCGTGGTGACTTATCACTCCCGGTGTAACCACTTACGGCTGGAGTCCGGTAACACCAATCAATAGTTGCATTTGACAAACACAGCAAAATGGCTGGGTTCAAAAGCGTGCTCTGCACTTCAACTGACTAATTATATTATAAGGATAAAGAGAATTACAGACCATAAATATCACTTGCAAGGATCAAGCTAGAGATGAAGCATATATAACTAGAAGGGTTAAGGAAACAAAGATGGTGAAATACTTTGACCTGGGATCAGTAGCACCTGTGGCAATGGACACACCTTTGTAATGCTTGATCACTTACAACTGATCAACTTTAATACGAAAGTCTTAGGTATTGTCCCTCAGGAAAACTTTTTATAAATATTTATAAAACACATATATATGTTAGATATACACTATCTCTAGAATATATCTTTACCTGGGACGTGTAACACTTGTGTGGATAGACACAACTTTGTAATGCATGATCCATTACACGAAATGAACTTCACTAACGAAGAGTTACACAACGCGTCGTTGGAGAACATATCTCTACTGAATGATCATATTAGGTCTTGCATGGCATTTGTTTGTAGTAAACCTGAAAAAATGATGCTGAGAGAAAAGGAACATAATGGTAAATAATTTGTTAAAAGTTGAAAAGCTCTTATCTTAAACTAGTGGTTTTGTGTTGGGTTATCTTTTAGACATCTACAGGAGAACATAGTCTGTGGTTTGCTATCATAAATTGATATATTCTCAACGCCTTTCATCAGTTTTTCGACGCCTTTACAGATTTTGGCTTAACGATCTTGGCTACAATATGCAGCACAATACATACTTATTACAAAATAAAAAAAAACATTTATC